>NW_028281262.1:0-30000 GCF_059751285.1 Brachycentrus maculatus | reverse complement strand
TATAACCTAACCTAACCTTAATCCCATGTCCCAAAATGAGAAATAGAAATTACTCATCGGAAATATTATATGCATATATGACTTATGTATGTAATATGTTTTGAAAAAAATAAGTAAAAAAATTAGGCTGGCTACAGCGATCGCTTCATACACTTGTGTATAAAGCGACTGACTTCCATCTTTATTAATATAAAAAGGAACGATAGATGCTTCATATCAAGTTAAGACACCTATAATATAATTTCATTATGTTGGGCTATTTTTATGGGCTCTTTTTATGGGTCGTTATGTACCAACCCTGTTTTGCTTCCAGCCAAATCCGTTTGTGGGAAAAATCCCCGGAGGGGTCGATATAGGAACGATAATACGAGTTCAGGGCAGGATCAACCCAGATGCTGAAAGGTTCGTACCCACCTGTATAACCGCCATGTAACGTAAGTGTCAACTGGCCGAATTGGCCGAATTAGCCGAATTGGCCGAATTGGTCGAATTGGCCGAATTGGCCGAATTAGCGGAATTAACCGAATTGACCGAATTGGTCATATTGCCAAATTAACCCCATTGGCCATTATTTCTCAAAATCAAGAGAAAAATAAGAAATGACAGTACAAAACATAAACATTATTCACAGCGCGTCTCGAGCTTTTATTAACATCATATCTAGAGTTGTTATTCACAACGTGTCTGGAGTTATTACTCACAAGGTGTCTCGAGCTGTATTCACATCGAATCTGGAGCCATTATTCACAACGTTTCTCGAGCTATTGATTACAGCATGTCTCGAGCCATTATTCAAAGCGTGTCTTGAGCTATTACTCACAGAGTTTCTCATGTTATTATTCAAAGCGTGTCTCGAGCTATTGATCACAGATTGTCTCATGTTATTATTCAAAGCGTGTCTCGAGCTATTACTCACAGAGTGTCTCATGTTATTATTCAAAGCGTGTCTCGAGCTATTACTCACAGAGTGTCTCATGTTATTATTCAAAGCGTGTCTCGAGCTATTACTCACAGAATGTCTCATGTTATTTTTCAAAGCGTGTTTCGAGCTATTACTTACAGAGTGCCTCGAGCTATTATTTACATCCTGTCTAGAGCTATTAATCACATCATGTCTCGAGTGGAGAGAATTGTTAAAGCAATATAGACTGGAGAGTAGGCCTATGAGTCTACATAGCATGTATGGCTAGAAGCTAGGATGGTTTGCCAGGGTCAGGAGTGGAGAAATCAGAAGCTATATATGTGCAGCTGAGGCAGGTACAGTTGGGAAGATCAAGGGTGTATAGCATGTATGGCTAGAAGCTAGGACTGTATGCCAGGGTCAGGAGTGGAGAAATCAGAAGCTATATATGTGCAGCTGAGGCAGGTACAGTTGGGAAGATCAAGGGAATATAGCATGTGTAACTAGGAGCTAGGACTGTATGCCAGGGTCAGGAGCGGAGAAATCAGAAGCTATATATGTGCAGCTGAGGCAGGTACAGTTGGGAAGATCAAGGGAATATAGTATGTATGACTAGGAGCTAGGACTGTAATTCAACCGTTTTTTGCAATTGTTTCCAATTGAAATCTTTCTTGTCCGAAAATTAAGTAATAATTCACACCCGCAGGCTCGTCATCAACCTGAAGTGTACGCCCAGCGAGGACGTGGCCTTCCACACCAGCTTCCGGTTCACCGAGAACGCCGTGGTGCGCAACCACTACCAGGACCTGGCGTGGGGCTCCGAGGAGCGCGAGGGGGGGATCCCGCTCATGGCCCCCATGTCCATGGTAGCCGGCGCCAGCACTCCCTTCCAGGTGCTCTTCACGGTGGATGATCTGGGTTTCAAGGTTGGTGGCCCCTAAAATAATCGGAAGGGTTTCTTTTCAGTTACAAAATACTACTAATAAGGTTGTAGAATCGAAAGGGTCTCTTTTCAGTTACAAGTGACTACTAATAAGGTTGATCCCCTTGTAGAATCGAAAGGGTCTCTTTTCAATTACAAGTCACTACTACTATGACGGTCTAGATATGTAAATGATCCAATTTCGAAACATTGTACAAGAATCACTAGACCTTCACTAGAGACATCTATTGTGAAATGAAAGAAGCTTATTTGTTCACAAAATCTGGATTATCTCCAATTACAGGAGTTATTTTCATAGTATTTTTTGACATCTCACCAAAGATGAAGAAGAATATGGAAGTCTGGGCATTTACGGGGCTGACGACCGTCATAGGCTGGTTTAAGTGATCACTTTACACAAGTGTAACATTTACCAATTCTACCCATTATTGACAACCAGACTACTCAAATTCTTGGAAGTTCTATATAAATGAACCAATTTAGAAACCTTGTTCTTGAATCACTAGAACTTCACTAGAGACATCTATTGGTGAGATGAAAAGAAGCTTTATATTGAGCAGAAACTCTTATATCAGTATGTGAGGTTCGAATCCTGGATTATAATCACACACATGAGAAACGCCAGAAAATATCATTTTCATTTTATTATGTATTTTAGCTAATAGTGTGACCAGCTATTTTTTTTATACTATTTTGAGTGTGCCCAAATACATTTTGTGTTCATATTATTTTTTGACATCTCATCAAAGATGAAGAAGAATATGGAAGTCTGGGCATTTACGGGGCTTACGACCGTCATAGGCTGGTTTAAGTGATCACTTTACACACGTGTAACATTCACCAATTCTACCCATTATTGACAACCACACTACTCAAATTCTTGGAAGTTCTATAAATATGAACCAATTTAGAAACCTTGTTCATGAATCACTAGAACTTCACTAGAGACATCTATTGGTGAGATGTAAAGAAGCTTTTTACTAAGCAGAAACTCTTATATTAGTATGTGAGGTCCGAATCCTGGATTATAATCACACACATGAGAAACGCCAGAAAATACCATTTTCATTTTTATTATTTAAGCTTATAATTTGACCAGATAATTTATTTACAACATTTTGAGTGTGTCCAAATACTTGTTCACAAAATCTGGATTATCTCCAATTACAAACATTTTATGTTTGTTGAGACGTCAAAAAATAATATAAAAATAACTCATACTCGGAGATAATCCAGAATTGTAAAGAAGTATTTGGACACATTTATAATTTTGTAAACTGTAATGTATGTATATGTTACATGTTAAATAAATTATCTGGTCAAATTATAAGCTAAAATAATAAAAATGAAAATGATATTTTCGGGCGTTTCTCATGTGTGTGATTATAATCCAGGATTCGGACCTCACATACTAATAGAAGAGTTTCTGCTCAATAAAAAGCTTCTTTTCATCTCACCAATAGATGTCTCTAGTGAAGTTCTAGTGATTCAAGAACAAGGTTTCTAAATTGGTTCATATATATATAGAACTTCCAAGAATTTGAATAGTGTGGTTGTGAATAATGGGTAGAATTGGTGAATGTTACACGTGTGTAAAGTGATCACTTAAACCAGCCTATGACGGTCGTCAGCCCCGTAAATGCCCAGACCTCCATATTCTTCTACATCTTTGATGAGATGTCAAAAAATAACATGCGTTTGTCGAGAGATGTGAGATTTATTATTTCTGGTCTTGCAGATATCCGTGAACGGAGCCCACTTCTGTGATTTCGAGCACAGGATGCCTTACAGATCGATAACGGAAGTGGAAGTGTACGGAGAAGTGGTTTTGTCGCTGGTAGCCGTGGAAATACAACCAGATGCTTAATAATGTAAAAAAAATCAAATAAATTTAAGATTTAAAAAAAAAACCTTTTTCATATAAAATTATTTATTTGTCATTTATATATATATCCACCCCATATCCGCACCCGATGGTGCATAGGGCACTGCATCAAATAAACGCACTGTTGTCTTGATCGTTAACACGGTCCAGCCCAGGGTAATATTAAATAAATATTACAGTGAAAAATCACTTATATTTAACCCCACTGAGAATCTATATATATATATATATATATATATATATATATATATATATATATATATATATATATATATATATATATATATATATATATAAATAAAAATATATATATATATATATATATATATATATATATATATATATATATATATATATATATATATATATATATATATATATATATGTATAATAAAAAACCCTTATCCGCACCCAATGGTGCATAGGGCACTGCATCATATAAACGCAGTGTTATCTTGATCGTTTACACATGAAGGAAAGGTGATCAGCCCTATGCTTCTGGTACCAGTCCAGGGTAATATTGAATAAATATTACAGTGAAAAAAAATCACTCGTATTTGTTTTACCCCCCTTGGGATTCGAACCCGGGACCTCCAGAACGGTAGCCGAGCGTGCTGACCATTACACTACGGAGGCGGACAAAAAAAAAAAAAAAAAAAAATATATATATATATATATATATATATATATATATATATATATATATATATATATATATATATATATATATATATATATATATATATATATATATATATATATATATATATATATATATATATATATATATATATATATATATATATATATATATATATATATATATATATATATATATATATAAATATATATATATGTATATATATATATATATAAATATATATATATATATATATATATATATATATATATATTTATATATATATATATATATATATATAAATATGTATATATTTATATTTATATATTTATATATGTATATATATGTATATATATATATATATATATATATGTATATATATATATATATATATATATATATATGTTTATTTTTATATATATATATATATATATATATATATATATATATATATATATATATATATATATATATATATATATATATATATATATATATATATATATATATATATATATATATATATATATATATATATATATATATATATATATATATATATATATATATATATATATATATATATATATGTATAAATATATACATAAATATATAAATAAAAGAAAATGTATGTGGCGAATGTGAGAGGAAAAACAGAACGAGGACGACCGAAAAAGAATTGGCACGGTCAGATCAATCAGAACCTAAAATCTGGCGGTGTCAAAAGTCTGCGTAATCGGAGGGCATGTATGAATAGATGTATGGATGTGAAGGAGGCGAGGAGTGTGTCAGGACAGAAGAGTGTGGCGTTCCATCATCTCTGCCTACCCCTGCGGGGAAACGGCGTGACGGTAGTAGTAGTATGTATACACATACGATTTACGAAATAAAGCATTAATTGGTACTGTATGTTTGCTTTGAATAGCCTTGATTTCATTACTAAGAATCAGGGATGTCACAAAATTTACTCTAATTAAAAAAAATTACAATATTTACTTTAATTTATTTTTAATATTTATTGATAAAAAATTCAAGTGAAGCATGGAGTTGGCAAAAGAATGATGAAAGTGGACTGAACGCCTTCGGAATGAGATCTTTCAGTGCAGTAAAGTCTAGCAACTCACACGTAAAAGAAAATGCAAATTAAAAGATATATACAATATATAAGATTATATACTAATACAAGAGTTTCTGCTTAGTAAAAAGCTTCTTTACATCTCACCAATAGATGTCTCTAGTTAAGTTCTAGTGATTCAAGAACAAGGTTTCTAAATTGGTTCATATATATATATATATAGAACTTCCAAGAATTTGAGTAGTGTGGTTGTCAATAATGGGTAGAATTGGTGAATGTTACACGTGTGTAAAGTGATCACTTAAACCAGCCTATAACGGTCGTCAGCCACGTAAATGCCCAGACTTCCATATTCTTCTTCATCTTTGATGAGATGTCAAAAAATAATATAAACATAATATAAAATGAAAACTCGATTAAGCACAAAATTCATCCTTTGTACCGAATATAAATTTAGAAGAAATATTCACCTTTGTACACGTCCACCTTCAAGTTACTTAGTTAATAATGTTACCACATTATGCAGAGCCATGATTCATTTAAATAATATAACTATTTTTGTATTATAAATGTAAATATAGAAATGGCAAATTAAATTAAATTAGAATAAACTTCGAAAAAGAAGTGATTCTTCTTAAATAAAAAAAAAACCTAAACAACAACAGATATTTAATATGAGAGACAGAGAAATAGAGAGAGGTCTTGTAAAACATTTCAGAAGAAATACAGCAATACAAAATTTCTCCTTCCCTTTTTCACATTCTCATCCGCGCCCTATGCACCCTAATGGTGCATAGGGCACTGCATCATATAAACGCAGAGTTATTTTGATCGTTAGTGTATGACGGAAAGGTGAACAGCCCTCCGCTTCAGGTGCCGCTAGACATGGCAAATTAAATTAGGATTTTAAATATCAACATCTCCTATTATTTTTAAGTTTACTTTTGTTTTTAAATACTTCAGTAATGAAAGAAATATGTGTGTAATATCTAGGAGCTGGTTGTCAATCACGGGTAGCATGGTGAATGCTGCACGCGTGATCACACAAACCAGACTATGACAAAGGCACTGTAGATAGCCAGACTTCCATAACTGTGTTCATCTGGAGCCTAAAATCTGGCGGTGTCAAAAGTCTGCGGCATTTATGACTGTGAAGGAAGCTAGGAGTGTACATATGTAAGGACAGAAGAGTGTGACGTTCCAACCTCTCTGCATACCCCTGCGCCCTACTCTGTTTAGCTTGCCTTATTCGCGTGTCGTAGATCCGATTGACCACACAGTTTCATATCGCTCACTCCTTTCAAGAACGTCGTAAATCATAAATCGTAAATTTTATATTGTGCATGTTTTAGGAATGCCGAGAAAATGTACTATATCCCAGCAAAAGCGGCATATTTTTAACTTAATATTTACCCGCTACAGGACGGAAAGTGTTGTTTTTGCATTTTGAAAAAAAGGTATTGTTTAATTATTTTTTAAATATGTAAAATATTTTTCACATGTAGAAAAAACCTTCAGGTTTTACCTAAAAACTTCAATAAGTGGCTTGATATATATTTTTAATACATTGTATTATATTTTTAAACTTTAAAAACGATCTCCTGATCAATCAAGTTTTTTGTTTTATGACGTTCTTGAAAGGAGTGAGCAATATGTGTTCATATACCATTATTACATCCGTTGTACAACAATCGCCGTCAATTAAAAAGCAATGATACTTTTTTTCCAGTAAGTACACGTTTGCAGTTGTATTTGCAAAAAAAAACTTACGATCTCCTTATATCTTAGAATTACGAATGTAAAAACAAAACGAGTCTAGAAAGGAATTACGATTACCAAGAGATAGTTCACCCTTAAATAAATATTACAGCGAAAAAATCACTTATATATTTTTTTTTATTTATATATATATAAATAACCATATATATATATATATATATATATATATATATATATATATATATATATATATATATATATATATATATATATATATATTTATATATATATATATATATACATATATATATATATATGTATATATGTATATATGTATATATATATATATATGTATATATATATATATATATATATATATATATATATATATATATATATATATATATATATATATATATATATATATATATATATATATATATATATATATATATATATTTATATATATATATATATATATATATAAATGTATATATATAAATATATATATATATATATATATATATATATATATATATATATATATATATATATATATATAAATATTTTTTTTTATTATTATTTTTTTTTTTCAATTTAATGTAGTTACATTTCCAAGTGCAACATAATACATTTTCCAAACATTTTTACAAAAATGTTAATTATATTAGTAAATAACCACTCACTGAGATTTTTATGTCAACCGGTTTGGAGACGTCCTCGTCTCTTCGTCAGGACAGCATGCAAACAATACTACCCGTCACCACCATAGCACAATTAACACACTTAAAAATACACAAAATCTTTGCAAAACACATGCGATTTTGGTGACCCGCAGACCAACGTGCACTAGGGGTTGCAACACAAACATGCCGAGGCCATATATATATATATATATATATATATATATATATATATATATATATATATATATATATATATATATATATATATATATATATATATATATATATATATATATATATATATATATATATATATATATATATATATATATATATATATATATATATATATATATATATATATATATATATATATATATATATATATATATATATATATATATATATATATATATATATATATATATATATATATATATATATTTATATATATATATATATATATATATATATATATATATATATATATCGATTTTAAAACAATTTATTCATTCAAACCCTTATCCGCACCCCAATGCTGCATAGGGCACTGCATTATAATAAACGCAGTGTTATCTTGATCGGTATACCTTGTATAGACACACGAAGGGAAGGTGATCAGCTCTTTGCTTCAGGTACCAGTCCAGGGTAATATTGAATAAATATAAGAGTGAAAAAAAACTTAATATTTATTTGACCCCCAGATGTATTTGAACTTCCATAACGGTAGCCGAGCGTGCTCGGCTACCGTTCTGCTCAATAAAAAGCTTGTTTTCATCTCACCAATAGATGTCTCTAGTGAAGTTCTGGTGATTCAAGAACAATGTTTCAAAATTGTTTCATATATATATATAGAACTTCCAAGAATTTGAGTAGTGTAAAGGGTCCGCCAAATAACTTTTTTTTTTTAAAACAGGGCGCAAAACATCGAGTGTAGCTTCGGCTGTGTGGCACGTAGCGTGCCACACAGCCGTCCTGTTGAAACCAAATGTTGCCAATATCCTCCTCTTCAATTTTTGTGAACAAAAATCCGTTCAACATGGCCCGATAACGATCGCCATTGACTGTAACGGCCACTCCTTGCTCATTTTCAAAGAAAAATGGCCCAATTATGCCTCTGGACCAAAATCCGCACCAAACAGTGACTCGTTTTGGGTGTACCGGCTTTTCAATGTATGCGTGCGGGTTTTCTGTGCCCCAAATACGACAATTTTGCTTGTTTACATACCCGCCAAGATCAAAATGAGCTTCATCCGAAAAGATGATTTTTTTGGCAAAATCGGCATCTTCTGTAAGTCGATCGCAGGCCCACTCAGCGAAGCGAAAACGCATTGGATGGTCAGTTGGCTTCAACTCCTGAACCAATTGGACTTTGTATGGCGTCATACCAAGGTCTTTATGCAAAATTCGTCTCAATGATGTCTCCGAAATGTTCAATTGTTGAGAACGACGGTGAATTGATGTTGATGGCGCTTCACGCACACTTTCTGCCACAACATCGATATTCTCGGGTGTACGCACTGTTTTTGGCTTTTCACGCTTTGGTTTATCGATGAGGATGCCAGTTTCTTTCACTTTTTTCACAAGATAACGAACATACGGAGCTGACGGTGCTTCTCTTCTTCCAAAAACCGTACGCAATTTTCGCACACATTCTGCAACATTACCATGATTTTCAAAGTAATGTCGCAATATTTCCCAGCGTTGTTCAAGCGTATACACAACCATATTCGCTTAGCGGAAGGATAAAACTAATTATCTGTCAAATCAGACATGAGCTAAGTGTTACCATTCACGAAATAAGCACTAGTTGAAAAAAAAAAACTTTAGATGGCGGACCCTATAGTTGTTAATAATGGGTAGAATTGGTGAATGTTACACTTGTGTAAAGTGATCGCTTAAACCATCCTATGGTGGTCGTCAGCCCCGTAAATGCCCAGACTTCCATATTCTTCTTCATCTTTGATGAGATGTCATAAAATAATTTGAAAATAACTCCTGTAATTGCATAATTGCAGATAATCCAGATTTTGTCAACAAGTATTTGGACTTACTCAAAATGTTCCATAATTTCGTTAATCTGGTATCTTAAATATGGTGGTGTCGAAGGCCCGCGTAATCGGACGCCATTTATGACATTATTATATTTAATTAAAATGGTTTTATTATATTTTATTCAAATGATGAGATGTTCTGGCAACCCTGGTCGGTTTTACCGAGAAGTCCGCTGGGTTTGCCCGTCACTCGGTCATCAGTTGGCAGACGGAGTCCGCGTGAACCGGTGCGTCTGGCTGTGAGGCAATACCAGTTTGGGAGGTCCCACTACCACTACACAGGAGAATACCACTTGTCAAGGTTTTTAATTTTATTATTTATTACATTATTAAAATGTTAAAAATGAAATTAAAATATTAAAAAAAGACATGAAAATGTTAAAAAAGACAACAATATTAATAAAGACATTATAATAGATTTATATTATCCACTGACACTTCGTGATGGAATTGCATTTTTAATTTATTATTAGATTAAAACCAATATTTTTAGCTTTTCCACTTTTTTATTTGACCAGCGACCGGGTTTCGTCGTTACCGACATCATCAGACTGGTCTGATGATGTCGGTAACGACGAAACCCGGTCGCTGGTCAAATAAAAAAGTGGAAAAGCTAAAAATATTGGTTTTAATCTAATAATACATTAAGACATTATAATGTTAAAAATACATTGAAAAGTTAAAAAGGACATGTAAATGTTAAAAAAGACATTAAAATGATAAAAAAGTTATAGATATCGCTCACTCCTTTCAACAACGTCATATATAAAAAAAACTTGATTTTTCAGGAGATCGTTTTTGTAGTTTAAAAATATAATTTTACTATATATTATAATATTAAAATGTTAAAAATTGCATTAAAATGTAAAAATACATAAATATGTTAAAAAAGACATTATAATGTTTAAAAAAGACATTAAAATGTTAAAAAAGACATTAAACTTTTAAAAAAGAGTTATACACATCGCTAACTCCTTTCAACAACAGGCAGAATTGGTGAATGTTACACGTGTGTAAAGTGATCACTTGAACCAGCCTATGACGGTCGTCAGCCCCGTAAATGCCCAGACTTCCATTTTCTTCTTCATCTTTGATGAGATGATAAAAATATATATATATGTATATGATGTATATATATATATATATATATATATATATATATATATATATATATATATATTATATATATATATATATATATATATTTATATATATATTTATATATATATATATATATATTTATATATATATATATATATATATATATATATATATATATATATATATATATATATATATATATATATATATATATATATATATATATATATATATATATATATATATATATATATATATATTTATATATATATATATATATATATATATATATATATATATATATATATATATATATATATATATATATATATATATATATATATATATATATATATATATATATATATATATATATATAATATATATATATATATATATATGTATATATATTCTATATATATATATATATATATATATATATATATATATATATATATATATATATATATATATATATATATATATATATATATATAATATATATATATATATATATATATAACCATATAGAACCAGCCTATGACGGCCGTAAGCCCGTTAATGCCCTGACTAAGATATTCTTCTTCATCTATGTTGAAATATCATAAAATAATATGTAATATTTATTTATTTGTATTATTCTTATATATTTTTTCTTAATTCACTCTCCTTTCTATGTGTTTATCAATATTTCCATCCCTAGAAAAGAAAACATGCTTCCCAAATATACGTCATCATCTGTCTACCTGTTCCTAAAGCTCCCCATTTACCAATATTTCACACTCGGATCTACATTCATCTCTTTCAAAAACCATTATTCTGGAATTGCTAATATTCAACAATAAATCTCTTTCCGTGGAGAGTGGTTTTTGGGAACAGAGTGTATGGTGCACTGCAATCAGTTATATAATAGCAAATAAATGCTATGGATGGTGTTATCCGAGTATGGAGTAACCAGCAAACTTATACAAGGCATTGCATCCTTGTACGAGGATAGCACTGCATTCTGCAGGGTAAATGTTTCATTTTCACCCCGGTTTAACATCTCTAAAGGTGTCAAACAGGGATGTGTAATGTCGCCTCGGCTGTTTGATCTATACAAAGATAACTGCATGAAAGAGCTGAAAGGTTTAAATGTTGGAGCTAGAATGAACAATTTGACTGTCTGTTGCCTTTTGTATGCTGACGATGCTGTTCTTCTTGCCGATAGCAGAGAAGACCTGCAGGCGTTGATGACAAAAGTGTATAATGTGTGCAAGGAAAAAGATTTATTTAATATTAGCAATTTCAGAATTATGGTTTTTGAAAGAGATGAATGTAGATGATTACGTATATTTGGTAGTATGTTTAATAGGGATGGAAATATTGATAAAGACATAAAAAGGAGAGTGAACGCTGAGAACAGAGTGAATGGTGCACTGAAATTAGTTATAGCTAAAAAAAACCTATCTAAACTGGCAGTGCACAACGGAGTCCTGGTTCCAACTCTAATGTATGGAAGTGGAACATGGAGTTAGCAAAAGAAGGATGAAAGTAGACTGAATATAGTCGAAATACCATCTCTCAGAAGAATGTGCGACAAAACGATGCATGATAGATGTTCGAATAGTGAAATAAGGAAGGAATGCAAGGCTGAGACAAGCATTATCGATAAAATTAAGAAAGGTGTGTTGAGATGGTTTGGACATGTGGAACGAATGAGTGAGGAAAGAACGGTAAAACAAATTTATGAGGCGAATTTAATTGAAAAAAGGAGCAGAGGCAGGCCGAGAAAAACTTGGCACGATCAGGTATGCCAAATACTTGAAAGCGGTCAGGTTAGGAGTCGATACGATCGGCGGGTATGTATGAGGAGATGCATGAACGCGGAAGAGGCGAAGAATGTTTGCAAAGACAGAGTGGTGTGGCGTTCTGTTATCTCTGCCTACCCCTGCGGGGAAGCGGCGCGATGGTTGGTCAAAACATATGAGAATACGTGAAAAACCCACATTATCACACCAGAGGTCATGTTTTGCTCATATGGACGATATCAGGGGTCAAGTAATGTGTGCCTTATCACGTTTCTTACATAAGAAATTTAAAAAAAATATATATTTAATAAAGTTTCATTTTAAAGAAAAACATTATACAATTTTTAAACATTTATACATAATAATAAATCCCTTACTGCACCCCAATGGTGCATAGGGCACTGCTTCATATAAACGCAGTGTTATCTCGATCGATTACACATGAAGGAAAGGTGATCAGCCCTCCACTTCACATCCACATTGGAATCCACATTGGAATAAATATTAGAGTGAAAAAATCACTTATATTTTTTAAACCCCCCTGGGAATCGAACTCGGGACCTCCAGAACGGTAGCCGAGCGTGCTGACCATTACACTACGGAGGCGGACGTAATGTAATGTAATGTTTATTATTGGTATTGTAACTATTGTTTATTTTTTACTTTTTTCAAATGTAAAGCTGTACAATATACCCGAACAAATAAAATTAAAGATGAAATAAAATGTTTTCTCATCCTTTGAATATGTTCTAACCGGTTATATGAAACCGGCCGTTTCTACGAAATTGTGCATACAAAATAAACCATATTGTACCAAGGATTATTTTTAACACATTGGCTACGAGGACATTGCTATTGGCTATTGGGGTAACAATGCCAGCAACATCGCGATTAAAACATGATCACTCTGACTTGTGAAAAACTGTTTAATTTAAATTAATTCAACTAAATTTATGTATTTTAAATTCACATACACGTTACAAACTAAAATTTAAAGCGTATACATATAACGTGGTAATATTTTCCTTCGTAAATTGGGTGTAAATAATATGTAAAGTGGGTGTATAATAATAAAATAAACAATATGTTGCTTTGTAATTAAAGAAACGACTATAAAAGTTTATTTTTAATTAATCTTTACAATAATTTTATATCTATCTGATTCTGACAGTTAACAATATTATATTTTTTCTATCTGATGTCTTTTGTTTTATTCAGTGCGACGCATGCGACATCTGGTGGTAGAACTGTTTTATGTAGGTACTATTTGTAAGTACTTAATAAAATGTATAGGTAGGTACGTAGGTATTTTATTAGCGGTCGATAAGGCTAACAATAGTAAATTCTCAGAATTCAAAAACTGCAACTATGTAGAACAAAGGAGGCAGTGACCGGGAACAAAAGAAGTGCACACGTCTAGTGAAAGACAACCTGGATTTGTTTTGACTAACATGTCAACAGACTTCGATCCTCAACCGAGACAAAGGAACAAAGAGTTCCCAAACGATATAAAAGGGGTACAGCCCTTGCCTCAAAATCTCGTTTCTCCACCTGGAGCGTGACTACGACGATCGACATCTCATTCCTCCGCCAGTAGCGCGACTACGACGACCGACCTCTCACTCCTACACTGGGAACGTAGCCTGTACCATCATACAGTCGACACCCATCTACCGACGTCGTCACGAGAACACCGCATCAAGACCTCGCTACGATCTCCAGTCCAGCACCCTCGTCAACATCACGAAGATACTCCGGTCAGCCCGACAGTCCATCTACGACAACGCTACAACTACATCCATTCGACCCCGTCACGTCACACTACGTCACCGCTACACCGTACCGTTTTGTGTAGCCTTTGTTGACCAATAAATACATATTCAATACGACCATCGTCTTCTTCATCAACACCCCCTCAAACATACATTAACAAAAAAATCCAAATTTAGCAAGAACACTAGAATACAAGATGTAGAAGAGTGTTCTTGCCTATAATTTTCACTCATGGATTACATGAAATTATAATAATAATAATAAAACCCTTATCCGCACCCCAATGGTGCATAGGGCACTGCGTCAAATAAACGCAGTGTTATCTTGATCGTTTACACATGAAGGAAAGGTGATCAGCCCTCCGCTTCAGGTACCAGTGCATGGTAATATTGAATAAATATTACAGTGAAAAAATGAAGTGTCACCCTTTAGTAATTGAAAAATTGCGGTTTTTTTAAAAGTGGTTTCTATGTTTGGGACTTGAAATTTTGTAGATAATAATTTACTTGGTAATTTTTTTTTCAAAATAGTTTAATTATTGTTTTCTGTACTATTTTCACAGAGTTCAGTATGTTGTTGTATGAGCCTCCCCATCCAACAATGCCATACTGTTGTAGTGAGTGTACATTAACTCTTTTTAGGTTATCGACGTTCAGTATGTTTCGAATTCTAATAAATAGATAAGTATATACATTTTCTTATTCGTTTTACTAGTTCACTAATGTGACTATGGTATTTCAAGTGTTGATCTGTTATAACACCCAGGTATTTTTTTTTAGACATAGAAAGGAGAGTGAATGCTGGGAACAGAGTGAATGGTGCACTAAAATCAGTTTTAGCAAATAAAAATCTATCAGCGGAAGCTAAACTGGCAGTACACAATGGAGTTCTGGTTCCAACCCTTATGTATGGAAGCGAAGCATGGAGTTGGCAAAAGAAGGATGAAAGCAGACTGAATGCAGTCGAAATGCGATCCCTCAGACGAATGTGTGGCAAAACGATGTTTGATAGATGTTCGAATGATGAAATAAGGAAATAATGTAAGGCTGAGATAAGCATTATTGATAAAATTAAGAAAGGTGTGTTGAGATGGTTCGGACATGTGGAGCGTATGAGTGAAGAAAGAACGGTTAAACAAATTTATGGGGCGAATGTAGTTGGAAAAAGAAGCAGAGGACGACCGAGGAAAACTTGGCACAATCAGGTATGTCAAATACTTGAAAGCGGCCGGGTCAGGAGTCGTAATAATCGGCGGGTATGTATGAGGAGATGCATGAACGCGGAAGAGGCGAAGAATGTTTGCAAAGACAGAGTGGTGTGGCGTTCGATTCTCTCTGCCTACCCCTGCGGGGAAGCGGCGTGATGGTTAGTTAGTTAGTTTTATTTATTTATTTATTTTTTGGACATTGAACATTTAATGTTACAAAGCCGATATATCGATATTTTAGTGGCCAAAGGGTTGAAGTCTTTACCAAACACGTTATACCGTATTTAGAAGAATCGGATGTCGGAGGAAACCGGTTTTGAAAACCGGATTTTAAACAAACAAAACGTATTTTCATATGGTAAATTATAATATTCTTCTATACTAAGGTCAGGGGGGGTAACTACATTCAAAAGACGCAGATATATAATACGTCATTCGAACAGGAGTCAGATAATAACAGAGCAAACGCATTTCCTTCCGCTCGCATCATATTTTCAGGTATACGACGTACTAATCATCGCGCTATCTCCTTCGCACATGTACGCGATGGGCATATAACTCCTTTTACGCTGTTCGTCCCTCTAGCGGACAAATTTAGAACGAAAATTTCGAAAAAGAAGTGATTCTTCTTAAATAAAAAAAAACCTAAATAACAACAGATATTTAATATGAGAGAAAGAGAAAGAGTGAGAGGTCTTGAAAAAAATTTAAGAAGAAATACAACAAAATAAAATTACTCCTTCCCTATTTCACACCCTTATCCGCACCCTATGCACCCTAATGGTGCATAGGGCACTGCATCATATAAACGCAGAGTTATTTTGATCGTTAATATATGACGGAAAGGTGAACAGCCCACCGCTTCAGGTACCAGTCCAGGGTGATATTGAAGAAATATTTGAGTAAAAAAAATCATTTTACAACATTTTGAGTGTGTCCAAGTACTTGTTCACAAAATCTGGATTATTTCCAATTACAGGAGTTATTTTCATATTATTTTTTGACATTTTTATGTTACACGTGAGTAAAGTGACCACTTAAACCAGCCTTTGACGGTCGTCAGCCCCGTAAATGCCCAGACTTCCATATTCTTCTTCATCTTTGATGAGATGACAAAAAATAATATGAAAATCTTTTTAATTTATTTAATTTATGTATATATATATTTTTTTTGTATATTTTTTTATTTATGTTTATTTTAATTTATGTGTCCGCCTCCGTAGTGTAATGGTCAGCATGCTCGCCTACCGTTCTGGAGGTCCCGGGTTCGATTCCCAGGGGGGTTTAATAAATATAAGCGATTTTTTCACTCAACTATTTATTCAATATTACACTGGACTGGTACCTGAAGTGGAGGGCTGATCACCTTTCCTTCATGTGTAATCGATCGAGATAACACTGCGTTTATATGATTCAGTGCCCTATGCACCATTGGGGTGCGGTAAGGGATTTATTATTATCAATTTATGTAACAGAAAAAATGTTATCGGTATGGATTTTATTACTTTTTCCTTATACAGGGGCACATTTTAAGTTTTATTTTATTTGGTGTTGAAAACGACATCTCTGAGGTTGCCACTGTTCCCGCCAATGCGCTAATATACGCGAATTTGGACATTTCTGTCAAGTTCTATATACATATGAACCAATTTTGAAACATTGTTCTTGAATCACTAGAACTTCACTAGAGACACTATTGGTGAGATGAAAATAATCTTTTTTTAACTAACAGAAACTCTTTTATTAGCATGTGAGGTCCGAATTCTTCATCTTTGATGAGATGTCAAAAAAAATGTATGAAAATAACTCCTGTAATTGGAGATAATCCAGATTTTGTGAACAAGTATTTGGACACACTCAAAATGTTGTAAAATAAAGATTTTACTCTTAGATCTTGAAAGATATGATTTTTATTTTATTTTTGTTTATTTAATATAGTTAGATTACAAACACATTGCGTGAGTACATTACAAACACATTGCATGAGTACATTACGAACACATTGCGTGAGTACATTACAAACACATTGCGTGAGTACATTACAAACACATTGCGTGAGTACATTACAAACACATCGGCTGTCCAAATTTAAAACACAGTAAGGGACATTTTTTTGTAGTAGTTTTTTTGTTGTTGCATTTTTGGACTAAGTAGAGTCTACTTAGTCCATAAATGCAAAAAAAAACATACTACAAAAAACACTTTTTTAATATTTTTATTTATTTTAATAATACATTATAAAACCCTTATCCGCACCCCAATGGTGCATAGGGCACTGCATCATTCAAACGCAGTGTTATCTTAATCGTTTACACATGAAGTAAAGGTGATCAGCCCTCCGCTTCAGGTACCAGTCCAGTGTAGTATTGAATAAATATTACAGTGAAAAAATCACTTATATTTATTTTACCCCCCTTGGGAATCGAACCCGGGACTTCCAGAACGGTAGCCGAGCGTGCTGACCATTACACTGCGGAGGCGGACATTATTCATTTTATATAGTTACATTTTTAAGTACAAAATAATAAAATTTCTAAGCATTTATACATTTGGCAAACTTATAGCTTTAGATTCGCTGTACATCTCCAAAAAAGAGACTGAGCTCTTGTGCTTGGAGAGGGACTTACACTAAAGTTTTAATATTTTATATAATTAATGGTATAATACATCTATATACTTGAAAGTGGTCAGGTTAGGAGTCGTAACAATCGGCGGGTATGTATGAGGAGATGCGTGAACGTGGAAGAGGCGAAGAACGCTTGCAATGACAGAGTGGTGTGGCGTTAGTTTTTTTTTTATTCATTTAATATATTTATATTTTTAACAACATAATAACATTTGAATCATTTATACATATGGAGAACTTTTATATTTCCATTCGCTGTGCCTCTCCATAAAAGAGTCTGTGCTCTTGTGCTTGGAGAGGGACTTACGCTCGTGGTTTAATGTTATATAATAAAAGATATAATAGTTTTTTTTTTTAAAGATTTAAATGTATGGAGCTTTAATTTTTTTCTTAAGTATTTTTATATGATCTATTTTTTTTATTTCCTAAGGGAGTTTATTGAAATGTTTGATTGCCAAATATTTGAAGTTTTGCTGAAATTGCTTGGTGTTGCATTTTGGAGTAGAAAAATCGTTTGAGAATCTCGATGATAAATTCTTTGTTAAATTTAAATAGTTGTCACCCTTTAGTATTTAAAAAACTGCGTTTTTTTTAGTTAGTAAGTTAGTTAGTTTAAAGTTAGTTAGTTTAATGGTATAATAGTCTTTTTTAATATTTTTTTCCAAGATTTATATGTAATGGGCATTAATTTTTATCTTAATGATAAATTGCAATTGTTTTTTTTTATTACAGATGTCTCGAAGTTTAGTTTGGAGCATTTTTGTTCTCGGATTAGTAACGTCAATCTGTTCTCAAGAAGTTGACCCCGATTTACTGAAGGAAGTATTTGGAACACCGCTTGAAGATGTAACTATTTTTTTAAAACTATGTTGAATCTCATCTACTTTTCCATACATCCAGTACTCAGCAGAGAACACTTCCCATTCCGTGTAAATTTATGTAAATTTATGGAGTATGTGGAAGTTTTTGATGAGAGTATCTTAATGTTTTTTATTTAAAGTAAACCCTGATGATGACAAGGTATTTTCGAAACCAGTAGGTTGTATTGTGTTAGTAAAAAAAGTGGTGAAAACAAAGTTAGTTAATTTTATAAAGTTTGTAAAATGTGCCACAAATTATCTGCGGAAAACATTCAAGAAACTTTATGAACTTATTACCATTTCAGATCAACGTGAGTCCAACTACAGCTCCTACCACGGTTACTGAAGAAGATGGCTCGAGCTGCGTGTGTGTTCCGTACTGGCTGTGCGATCCCACGACCAATGCCACCTATACAGACGGCAAGTTCGACGGCTTCGGGAAACTTGACATAAGGTTAGCGCAGATTCTATTTACAATAGTTTTCATAGTGCACTGAAAGCTCTCCCGACCACATTCCCGGATCAAATACAGAAGCATCTAGGCTTCCCGACAGACCTTCTCTATAATAATAAGCGAGGTACATCGAGAGCTGTCCCACCGCATTCCCAGACCTGATACAGAAGCATCTAGGCTTCCTGACAGACCTTCTCTATAATAATAAGCGAGGTACATTGAGGGCTGTCCCACCGCATTCCCAGACCTGATACAGAAGCATCTAGGCTTCCTGACAGACCTTCTCTATAATAATAAGCGAGGTACATCGAGAGCTGTCCCACCGCATTCCCAGACCTGATACAGAAGCATCTAGGCTTCCTGACAGACCTTCTCTATAATAATAAGCGAGGTACATTGAGGGCTGTCCCACCGCATTCCCAGACCTGATACAGAAGCATCTAGGCTTCCTGACAGACCTTCTCTATAATAATAAGCGAGGTACATTGAGAGCTGTCCCACCGCATTCCCAGACCTGATACAGAAGCATCTAGGCTTCCTGACAGACCTTCTCTATAATAATAAGCTAGGTACATTGAGAGCTGTCCCACCGCATTCCCAGACCTGATACAGAAGCATCTAGGCTTCCTGACAGACCTTCTCTATAATAGTAAGCGAGGTACATTGAGAGCTGTCCCACCGCATTCCCAGACCTGATACAGAAGCATCTAGTCTTCCTGACAGACCTTCTCTATAATAATAAGCTAGGTACATTGAGAGCTGTCCCACCGCATGCCCAGACCTGATACAGAAGCATCTAGGCTTCCTGACAGACCTTCTCTATAATAATAAGCGAGGTACATTGAGAGCTGTCCCACCGCATTCCCAGACCTGATACAGAAGCACCTAGGCTTCCTGACAGACCTTCATATTCACATGGCGTTCGGGCACCGAAGGGCTAGAGACGGTCGGCGTTGGTTGCAGGTTCAAGCCGGACCGCTGCCAGGTGTCCGTGGAGGTGTGCTGCAAGGCGCCGCGCGACCCGAGCAACCCCGTGGAGCCGCCTCCTCACCCCGAGAGGAACAGCGGCTGCGGCATCCGCAACGAGCTCGGCATCGACTTCCAGATCGAGACATCTCCGGTGAGCAGGCTTCCCTTCTCTAAAGCCTAACCTAACCTAACCTAACCTAACCTTTTTTTTGCGAAGGAGGAGAAAATCTTCATAGAAAATCTTCTTCTTCTGCCGGGTGGCAGCCCGCACTGCCAGGTAATGCCAGATTCTTACTAGCTATAACCCTCCCCCTCTCGCTGTGGCATATGCACCCAGCGGATCTCTAATGTGAATATACTCGTGTTAACGCTGGGCTGCCGGTCTGCGAGGTATCTCCTCGCCCGAGATCTGTCTTCCACCCGCACCCCTACACAATTGATTTCAACACCGGATGTCGGCAACTCCAGCAGTGTAATCGATACAAATGAGAGTTTGATTATTTTAGGGGAATAATACTGCAGAGTTCGGGGAGTTCCCTTGGACGGTCGCCATCCTCAGCGTGGCCGACAGCAGTGCCTTCTGCGCCGGATCTCTCATCCACCCACAAGTGGTCCTGACTGGCGCCCACTGCATAGAAAAGTAAGACGCCACTGGCCACACCAAGTTAATTCAGTGACTGAGTGATAAGTATTATTATATTTCATATGTCATACGTCCGCCTCCGTAGTGTAATGGTCAGCGCGCTCGGCTGCCGTTCTGGAGGTCCCGGGATCGATTCCCAGTGGGGGGGTCAAATAAATATAAGTGATTTTTTCACTTTAATATTTACCTTGCACTGGTACCTGAAGCGGAGGGGTGATCACCTTTCCTTAACGATCGAGATAACACTGTGTTTATGATACAGTGCCCTATGCACCATTGGGGTCCGGATAAGGGTTTAAAAATGAAATATTTCATATTATTTTTTGACATCTTATCAAAGATGAAGAAGAATATGGAAGTCTGGGCATTTACGGGGCTGACGAGCGTCATAGGCTGGTTTATGTGATCACTTTACACACGTGTAACATTCACCAATTCTACCCATTATTGACAACCACACTACTCAAATTCTTGGAAGTTCTATATATATATATATATATATATATATATATATATATATATATATATATATATATATATATATATATGTATATATATATATATATATATATATATATATATATATATATATATATATATATATATATATATATATATATATATATATATATATATTAACCAATTTAGAAACCTTGTTCTTGAATCACTAGAACTTCACAAGAAACATCTATTGGTGAGATGAAAAGAAAGAAAGAAAGATTCTGCTCAATAAAAAGCTTCTTTTCATCTACCAATAGATGTATCTAGTGAAGTTCTAGTGACTAGAACTTACTAGAGAATGGTGAGATGAAAAGAAGCTTTCTATTGAGCAGAAACTCTGATATTAGTAAATAAGTATCTATGTAGATTTGTGAACAAGTATTTGGACACACTCAAAATGTTATATCCAACGTATATACTCAGAGTCACTTGGACGTTTGGTAATATATATATATATATAACGTGGTAATATTTTCCTTTTGAAAATTAAGTGTAAATAATATGTAAAGTGGGTGTATAATAATAAAATAAACAATGTGTTGCTTTGTAATTAAAGAAACGACAATAAAAGTTTATTCTTAATTAATCTTTACAATAATTTTTATATCTATATGATTCTGACAGTTAATAATATTATCGGAAGTCTTTTGTTTTCTTCTGAGTGACGCATGCGACATCTGTTGGTAGAACTGTTTTATGTAGGTACTATTTGTAGGTACTTAATAAAATGTATGGGTAGGTACCTAGTTATTTTATTACATCTCCCCCCTTGGGGATGAAAATTCATAGTAAAATTTTCACTCGTCCTCCGGATCATCTTCTTGTAGTGAAGGGACTGGTATAAGTTTAGTGATATGATAAAGGTTTGATTTTATTTTTTTGTGACCTGTATCAATTCTGTATATTGAGTTAGAAATTTTTTCAATAATTTTATAAGGTCCAATTTTTAGTTCATCCAATTTTTTTCTGTTTAGCTTGTTTCCATTTTCCACATACACCATGTCTCCTACGTTGAATTCGCAGCCTATTCTATTTTTGTCAAATAATGTTTTATTGTAATTATGTGATTTTATTGTATTTTCAAGCGCTATTTTCCTGTCTCTAATCCAGTCATTATTAGATTTTCCTTGTTTTAATTCGTTGGGTAAAATATTTACATCTGTACCATATAAAAGATAACTTGGGGAAAAGTCAGTGACTGAGTGATTAGTATTATTATATTTATTAACACATTCTTGAGCTATTGTGGTCCATGCTCTTCTTTTCCCTTTTTCATTTATTTTGCATCTGATTTTGTTCACCAATGTTTGATTCAGCCTTTCATTTAGGCCATTTGAGAATGGTGCATTTACTGCAGTGAAGATTATTGGGATCTGCTTGTCATTTAAGAATTCCTTGAATTCTTTCGAGTTTATTCCTGGGTATTGGTCGGTGAGAAGCATACCAATATCCTCGGTTTCTGTTATTTTCATGACTAGTTTTATAAAATCATTTGCATTCTGAGTTTTCGAGGTTAAAATAAATGCGTATCTTGTAAAGTGATCCACTAAGAGATGTAGATATTTTTTTGTTGATCTTGAACCTCCTAAACCTCCAATTGTGTCTAAAGATATTATTTCAAAAGGCTTTGTGGCCGGGCCTAGATGAGACATAAATCCAAATTTCTTTTGTCCTCTTGATTTATTTTTAATACAAATTTCACAATTTCTACAAATTGTTTTTATGTTTTTCGTCAAATTTTTGGCTGTGTAATGTGGACTAATAGTCTTTTGTATTTGTCCAATTCCAATATGGCATAGGTTTTCATGTATGTCTTTTATGATTTCGATGCTAAACGGTTCTGAAAGAATTATTTTTTCTTTTTTCTTGACCTTTTTTAAAATAGACATTGTTTTTTTCAATCCATTTGTTTTTTTTCTGTTGAATTCTTTCATTTTTATTCTGATCCCTTAAAATATCTTCTAATTTAACCAAATTTACAACTTTTAATTGTTCATCTGCATTTTCACTCGATTCTAATACTGGATTCCTGCTTAGACAATCTGCTTCTAAATTCTTCTTTCCTGGATTATATTTTATTTCAAATTCATATTGCGATAAATAATAAGTTAAATCACCTAACTCTTCATCGGTCCTAGATTTCAGATTCATATTTTCCAAAGGTTTGTGATCTGAATAAACCGTAAATGATTTACCTATTAACCAGTATTGCCAGTATCTTACTGCTTCCTTAATTGCTAAACATTCTAAATATATTGCTTTTTTTTTCTTCTGGGCTTCATTTAGTTTTTTTGAAAAGTATGCCACTGGTTTTTCTCTACCATCGGGCTGCTTTTGTTTCAAAATGGCCCCAACACCTTCTAAAGAAGCATCGGTATAAATGTTGATTGGTAAATCCTGATCAAAAATTTCTAGAACGGGCTGTGAGCAAAGCATGCTTTTTGTTATTTCAAATGCTTTTTGGCATTTATCACACCAAATAAATTTTTGATTTTTCCTTAGTAAGTTATGCAATGGATCTAGTATTATTGCACTCTTTGGTATGTATTCATGGTAAAAGTTTATTTTCCCCAGAAATTGTCTTACATTTTTTATCGTTTTTGGAACAGGAAAATTCTTTATTGAAATCAAATTATCCTTTACTGGTTTTATTGAATTATTTTGAATTATATGACCTAGATATTTTACCAAGTCTGACGCAAATGCGCATTTTGTAAATTTTAACCTGAAACCTTCCGTTTCGATCGCTTCCAGCAACTGTGTTAGATGTTTAATGTGCTCAGCAAAAGTTTTGGAAAATATAAGAATATCATCTATGTAATTAACGGTGAAATCAGTAAGTTTATACTTTCTTAATATGTTACCTAGTATCCTTTGAAAAATTGCTGGTGAGGTCTTCAATCCAAATGGTAGGCAAGTCCATTGGAAATGTCCTTCTTGTGTAACAAATCCCGTCTTTTTTCTGTCTTCGATTCGTAAAGGAATAGACCAAAACGCTGAGTTTATATCTAGTGTTGAAAAAAATTTGCAATTCCTGGTCTTTATCATTAGGTCTTCAATTAAAGGAAATGGTTGAGCTTGAGGCACTACTATTTTATTCAAGTCTCTGAAATCTATACATAGTCTGGATTTTTTGTTTTCCTCTTTTTTAAATGCCAATGTAACAGGTGCAGCAAATGGACTGTAGGATTCTTCTATTAGCTTATTATCCAGTAATTTTGCAATTTGTTTTTCTATCTCCTTTTTATCTTCTACAGTACATCTGTAAGGCCTCTTACTGCAATATCTGTCTACTAGTAAGTCTATCCTCGCTCCGTATCCACTAACAGTGCCGATATCATATTTGTCTTTTGCAAAAACGGATTTATATTTGCAAATCAGTTCATTTATTTTAGATTTTTGAAATTGATTTAAATGATTTATTTTTATTTCAAAATCTTCTTCTTTTACATGTTCATTATAATTTATTTTGCATTCCTTGCTGTTGTTATTTTCTGTATTTTTAAATTCACTATTTTTAATTTTATATTTTGTAGAAATTTTTTTTACTTTCTTTTTATTTTCATTTTTCAAGCATTGTCTTTGTGTTATTTTTAAGTCTTCATTTTGGATTAGTTTAAATTTTTTTATCATATCTAATCCTATCAAAAAATCATATTTGAAATTTTCTTCATCAATAATATATACATCAACGTTTTTTTCCAATTCAAATATTTTTATTTTCAAAGTCGTCAAACCGTTTGTCTTTTTAACACCATTAATTGTTACTAAATCTGCTTCATTCATATTGTTTCCTTTTCCTTTTAGTTTTAATAACTTAGAATTTATTAGAGAAACATTTGAACCTGAATCGTAAATTCCAAATATTTCAATTTGATCATTTAGTAATAGTTTGACATTTATTAATGGTGTTACTATTCGTTTTTTTGATCGGTTTCGTTTAACTTAGCTTCTATAACTGAATTGTTTACATGTCTGATAGTATTTTTATTATTAAACTTATCATCCTCCTTTGTTCTAAACCAGCACGTTACTTCAGGGTGATATCGAGTTCCCTTATTTAATTTTTCACAAATCTTACATGGACTTTTATCTTTAATTTTACCACTAGTTCTTAGATTTCCATATCTTCTTTGATCCGAAAACCTTTTTTTATTTACAATGTTTTCGTGTTTTTTTACTTCATTGAATAAATCGACTGTATCTTCTAATTTTTCTCTATCAATCTTATTAATTATAAATTCTGGTAAACCAGCCACAATAAGATCTACTAAGGTACCCATGTCGATCGTTCTTCTCATCTCCAACAAAAGTTTTTCCTTCCTTATGGCATAGTCTAACAAGGAACCGTCGTTATATTTAAAAGATAATGCAAACATTACATGGTTCCATCCCTTGTTTGTAAATGTTTTACAAAAGTTGTTTTTCCATACTATCCATTCTGAGTTCATGGAAAATTTTATCATCATCGAACTGTACCAATCTTCACAACTTTTATCCATAAACAATCTTAATATTTCAATTTTTTTCTCATCCGTTGTCACCTCAAAACGTATACATTCTTTTTCAAAAATATCCATCCACTGGTTTGCATTAGGATTTTTGCTTGTAAATTTTTCAATGATGAACTTCTCTGAAATATCTTTTAAATTTTGATGTTTGCTTACCTGAGCATTTTGTATTAATTTTTCTAGTAAGTTTTGTAATGTTTGAGGAGCAGTATCCATTTTTATTTTTATTTTGTTTCTTTATTTTTGATTAACAAAATTGTCGTTTTATAACGTGGTAATATTTTCCTTTTGAAAATTAAGTGTAAATAATATGTAAAGTGGGTGTATAATAATAAAATAAACAATGTGTTGCTTTGTAATTAAAGAAACGACAATAAAAGTTTATTCTTAATTAATCTTTACAATAATTTTTATATCTATATGATTCTGACAGTTAATAATATTATCGGAAGTCTTTTGTTTTCTTCTGAGTGACGCATGCGACATCTGTTGGTAGAACTGTTTTATGTAGGTACTATTTGTAGGTACTTAATAAAATGTATGGGTAGGTACCTAGTTATTTTATTACATATATATATATATATATATATATATATGTAATAAAATAACTAGGTATATATATATATATACATATATTACCAAACGTCCAAGTGACTCTGAGTTCTAGCTACAACTTGTGCAACACTGCTTATCATGTCCCTACCCAGGCTTCAACTTTATAAGTTTCATATCCTATGCCTACTCGTGAGTGGATTTACTCTTTATGTTTAATGTAACTAATATGTAATTTCATGTAGGTAATTCATGAGTGAAAATTCTAGGCAAAAACACTCGCTAGTAAATATTTCAATACGATCGTTCTGCTTTACAGGCTGAGGCCTCTTGAGGTGAAAGTGAGGGCCGGAGAGTGGGACACCCAAACCACGGCTGAGCGGATGCCTCACCAGGAGAGGAACGCCGATCGCTTCCTGATACATCCCCAGTTCAACGCCAAGTCCCTGGCTAACGACGTCGCCCTGGTCTTCCTGAGGGAACCTTACGCCGAGGCGGAGAACATCAACACTGTACGTATGACGAGGCTGTGAACATCAACACTGTACGTATGACGTGGCTGAGAACATCAACGCTGTACGTATGACGTGGCTGAGAACATAAACACTGTGCGTATGACGTGTTACCCGAGGAATGTAGAAGAAGAAGTAGGAAGAAGAAATCAGAAGGAATATATGTGGAGATGAGGCAGGTATAGTTGGGAAGATTAAGGACCTCTCAGTTGGTTTGGCCAAGTGGGGAGAATGGTTAGAGCAGCCCTGAGAGTCTACATAGCATGTATGGCTGGAAGCTAGGAATGTGTGCTAGGGTTAGGAGTGGAGAAATCGGAAGGTATATATGTGCAGCTGAGGCAGGTATAATTGGGAAAAAGCGGATGTACTAAATTTTAGATTTCTCTTATTTTCAGGTTTGTCTCCCTCCGGCAGAATTGAGTTTTGATACTGCGAAAAATTGCTTTGGTACCGGGTGGGGCAAAACCAATTTTGGTAAATACACTTTTATCCAATTTAACCAACCAACTAACTAACCATCACGCTGCTTCCCCGCAGGGGTAGGCAGAGAGAAAAGAGCGACACACCACTCTGTCCTTGCAAACATTCTTCGCCTCTTCTACGTTCATGCATCTCCGCATACATACTTGCCGATTGTTACGACTCCTAACCTGACCACTTTCAAGTATTTGGCATACCTGATCGTGCCATGTTTTTCTCGGTCTTCCTCTGCTTCTTTTCCCGCTAACATTTGCCTCATAACTTTGTTTTACCGTTCTTTCCTCACTCATTCGTTCTACATGTCCAAACCATCTCAACACACCTTTCTTAATTTTATCGATAATGCTTATCTCAGCTATGGATTCCTTCCTTATTTCACTATTCGCACATCTATCATACATCTTTTGTCACACATTCTTCTGAGAGATCGCATTTTGACTGCATTCAGTCTACTTTCATCCTTCTTTTGCCAACTTCATACATTAGAGTTGGAACCAGGACTCCGTTGTGCACTGCCAGTTTAGCTTCCGCTGATAGGTTTTTGTTTGCTACAACTGATTTCAGTACACCATTCACATATCAATTCCCAGCATCCACTCTCCTTTCTATGTCTTTATCAATAATATTTATCAATAACCTTTCCATCCCTAGAAAACATACTAGCCAAATACACGAAATCATCTACAATTTGATATATAATACTCACAAATAATAACTCGTAATCAGGATGCAATCGGTTTATTCAACAGGTCGCCATGACAGTACAGTGACACGTGTGTGCAGCCTCCCCTGCATCCATCTCATAAGGGTATAACGTAAACATACCCCGCGTACACTGCGCCCTGCCCCTAGCGGGCGCACAGGGTCACAGTTCATATATCAAATATTGCGCCGCAACATTAGTTTAAGAAGCAAATCAACGTCTGGACATTTACGGGGCTTATGACCATCAAAGGCTGGTTTGAGTGATCACTTTCATTCATTCAAACCCTTATCCGCACCACAATGGTGCATAGGGCACCGCATCATATAAACACAGTGTCATCTTGATCGTGAACACACGAAGGAAAGGTTTTCAGACTTCCGCTTCAGGTACCAGTCCAGGATAATATTGAATAAATGGAAAAGTAAAAAAAATCACTTTAATTCATTCGACCCTCCCCAGGGAATAGAACCCGGGACCTCCAAAATGGTAGCCGAGCGTGATGACCATTACACTACGGAGGCGGACATAAGGCTGGTTTGAGTGATCATTTTACACACGTGTAACATTCACCAATTCTACCCATGATTGACTACCACACTACTCAAATTCTTGGAATTTCTGTATATATGATCCAATTTTGAAACATTGTGCAATAATTACTACAATTTTCACTAGAGACATCTCTTGGTGAGATGGAAAGAAGCTTTTTTTATACCAGAAAATCTTTTATTCGCATGTGAGGTCCGAATCCTGGATTATAATCACATGCGCGAGAAACGCCAGAAAATAAATACCTTAATAAATCCTATGATTGGAGTTCTAAATACCATATATGATCCAATTTTGAAACATTGTACTTGAATCACTAAAATTTCACTAGAGACATCTATTGGTGAAATGAAGAAGCTCTGTCAATAAATAATACGTAAATTAACTCCTATAATTGGAGATAATCCAGATTTATGAACAAGTATTTGGACACACTTATGATATTGCGAATCCACAATATTCCTTGGGTGTTTCCAAATCCTTAATTTATTTTTTCACTTAAATAAAAGGGTCTCTGCTTAATAAAAGCTTTCTCAAACCAACCACAAATGGCTCCAGAGAACACAAGCACAAAGCGTCACAAGATCTACGATAAACCTTATTTACTATATCAAGAGCTTTTTTTTTGTCAACCTATTTTAACTTTAATTGTTGAATATATTTAAAATTTATTTGAATTTATTCCATTTATGTTAGAATTTTGACATGGAACCTAACCTTTTATCGTCCTTAATCTTATATATCTGTACCATATAGTGTGGTTGGAAATCATGGGTAGATGTGGTGAATGTTACACGTGTGTAAAGTGATCACTTTGACCAGCTTATGACGATTGTAAGCAGCCTTATGAATGCCCAGATTTC
>NW_028281261.1:0-40847 GCF_059751285.1 Brachycentrus maculatus | reverse complement strand
TCCCAACCCCAACCCCAACCCCAACCCCAACCCCAACCCCAACCCAACCCCAACCCCAACCCAACCCCGTGATATTTGGAAGTGCCTTTATTTAATTATTAATCATGCAACCACTTATGCCTATATTAAATTGTCATCTCTACTTTAATTATATGCATGTATGCATATATATGTAAGGCATAACTAATATTAATATTAAACATGGCATTTTACAGGCTCATCATCACCTACATCAAAAATTTATCAATCCCTGTCGCCAAATCAATTTTCAAGGCTTATAAACATACGACAACCGGGTAAAACCATAAGCCAAGGCAAGCAGCGAGAACGCCGGCAGTGGGAGCGGGGAGTCCGGGCGTAAGCAACATCCTTTGGATTAATTGTTCAAATCCATGCTCTCGAAACTAATCTCGCAGCTCCACCTCTCGACCACGCCACAGCTCTGAAGATTTTGAGCATCGATATTGAAGGGGACAAGAAGCTCTAAGGAAGAGTAATTCTGGATAGATACTGGGAACTATATAAAAAGAACGACCCTAAAATTGGTGGCACTGTGTATTTACAGAGTAAAGTATTCGCAGCTAAGTAGCTTCTTATGACATAATTTCCCAATGCCACAGAAATCTAGCAATTGTTTGTTAAATAAGTTATTGAGGAAGAGGAAAAAGCTGCAAAGCAAACAAAATAGTAAGCAGAAAATGTAGCGAATGCCAAGGCAGAAAAATAGGCATCATCAAGTGTTAAATAGGACGCCAAAAAATGAATGTCTGATATTTATCAATGCTCTTTATAATTTGATGTTTAATTTTATTACCTAATAATTACTTTAAGTTTAATAATGCCTTCCGGCTAAAAATTAGAGATACCATTTGGATTTTATTTTCATTTTTGTTAATTCTTTGGTTCTTATTCATTGTTCATTCTCATTCTCAGCTTTTAAAGGTCCGATAAGAGTATTGCAGGCTTTTCCATTTTCATTTCCATATCCTTCTTTTCCGTGTGCTTTTGCATTTACATTTTCATTTCTGTTTATGTTTACTTTTGCATCTACATATAAATTTTTTCGATGACTGCATTTTACTCTTCTGAATTTTAACCACCTTCCTTTTTTTTAATATTGCGATGATCTGCTTAATGACCTTTAGGCCCATTGCCTGAATTTTACTTTTATCTTTACATTCTTTTAAGTTACTTATACTTTCGGTATGATTCAGTATCAACTAGTTTCCTAGAGTGTTCATACGATTTCTACAGAATCCGTAACTCGCCGTGTTACTATTGATGGGCCCATTATGTTCCTGTTCAGATTATTAAGTCTGTGGGCTTATTGACTGTTTATTTTGTTCAAATTCTGGGCTTTACGAATGAGCAATACTTTTCATTGTATCCTAGAAGTAGATGTTTTTGACTCGGCTGTTATTGTCAATTGTAATGGTTTATGTGTCATTTTTAAGGCGATGCATGAACTACTCGATCTAGCCATTGATGAATTGCGGGTCTTCCAATTCGATTATACTGCTCTATTGGAATCTAGATCCCTCGCGCTGTTCTTCAGCTGATTTTGTCGGCTAGTTCGATATATGCTCTTATCTTTGCTTTTATCTTTGGTTGTGACGTGCTCAGTAAGGGTTGCATTGCTGGCAAGAGTATATTGGGGCAGATTAGAAAAGTTCCTACCTTTATGGAACTTGGCACTTATTTATTTGGTTGGTTTAGTTATATCGCTGGTGTTCGAGTTGGAGTTATGGAAGGATTTGGAGATATGGATATGAGTTGTTGCATTATTCTATGCCTATCGATGCTGGTTTGACTACACGAGATGATGAGGGGATCGGTTATGTTATAATTATCACGATTGCTGTTCGCACTAGTATCTTGAACTTATGTGTTTTTGCTTGGTGATTTTTGCATGAGAGGATGTCCAAAGAATTCAGTATCTATTAATTATAACTAATTGAATTATAATACTGATGTGATAGCACAGAATATATTATTTGATTGGCCTAATCACAATTTCAAGTTTATAATATCTTTTATTTTGAATCATGAACAACCCATGAACAACGACCACAAAATGAATGAGCCACTTCCTGGCGTCCGCTCATAAGAGAATCGGATTGGATCCTTCAATCAATAACGCTCCCTAGATTAGCGTTAAAATTATTTGATGGATGAGGACTGGAGGACTAAAAGAAACCTCTCTCGTGCCTCATCATCAAACAACAACTCCCTCCCTCTCTTGTCGAGTGGCCAGACCACTTGCTGAAAGTACACTATTTGCATATTTAGATTCACAAACATTTGCCTCCCCATCTCCGCAGCCAAAAGCTTCAAGCCATCCTGAACCGGCGCCATCGCCATCGCCATCACATTTCCCGCAATTTGATGGTGAGATTCTTTTTATTCCTCTAGGAACAATCCTAAAACCCAAAACTATCACGCAAGCTAATTTTACAATCACTCATTAATTTTAGGTAAGATTCGAGAATTTTGTTATTCAAACAAATTTTTTCGTCAACAATCAGTGAACTGAAAGAGTTCTTCCCCCTCCAAACTTAAAGTTACTCGAATCAAATAAGTGATTCTGCCCATAGTACTAAAATTGACCCTCCTCTTGAGTAGTTATTGAACTATATGCAGAATTAATCCTTTGGATCTGAATGAACCCTGAAAATTTCGATGAGAAAAAGATGTGCACTTGTATGAATGGGTGCCCGCCCATGAACAAATTTGTGATCTTTATATCTCATTATTCCCTTACTCGTTTTTCACGATCCATCTTTATTTGAAGTTTACTTCTTTATTCCATAAGATTATGCTAAATTTTTTGAGTGACTCCAATTTTTTATATAGCTAAATTTAGTAATGCATAAAAATAGCTACCATAATAAACCAACAACCCAATAATACATAAACAATGATGAATAGATATGAAATTCATTGCTGAACATTGTTTGTCCGATCTTCAGCCTATAAATTAATCCATCCATATTTTTCATCATATTTACATTCCATTATAATAATAATGAATAACAATTCCAATAATAAAACTGACCAACACTAAAAAACAGTATACAAACAAATAGGTTTACAGGCTCTCTTAATTTAACGAAACATCTATCATATCATAGTCTGCAAGCTATCCCCAGAATCAAACAACACTTTACTCGTAAACCATGGCGAACATTTGTTAATTTACAATAGTATCATGCAATAAATAACACTCAGCAAAAACATGACCCTCATGGACACTAACATCAGCATAAAACCAATAATAAAATTGACATACAGCTATAAATACCGACTGATATTTTGTTTGAGGAAATCACAGGAAATTGATATATACTCGGAAGATGAGTTGATCTCCTTAGCGAAGAGAGTTAGGATTAATAAGTACGGCATTGTGTGGATTGGCTCTTTATTGATCGACTGTCTGCTTTTTTGGTGCTTACCTCATAAGCATTGAAGGTTGTCTATCTTTAGATCTATTCCAATCATCTGAAAAGTCTGTTCAAAAATGGCTATTAGTTTCGGATCAAGTAGTTGGGAGTTTATCTCCTCCCTGAAGTCTACTACCTCAGTTTTGCGAGTCAAATACAACAATGCGACTATAATTGTGCCTTTATCGCCTTATGGAACAGCTCGGATGTGAAGATTATCAATTTCAATGAAGATCCAAATATCCCTCTCAGCTTCGATAAGATTCAAATAAACTCTGATAGCAATTTGCTTGAGTATTAATAAGAAACACACTCGCGGCTGACAGCTCGTAGAAAATCAAGGACTATTTTGCATATTCGGGGAATTTGCTAATCCCCTGAACAAATCACGCGGATTATATATAATGAAGAAGCCAGTTTGTTGATATGTGGCACTATATATGGAAACTTGCTCATCTATAAAATCAACTTTGCGACCATTATGGCGACAACCTTGCCAAAAACTATCAGGACTAAATTGCATGTCAATACCAAAATAAAGGCAGGAATGACCTCAGACTTAGGGAGCCATTCAAAGATCAATCTGAACACTCTCGGCTCTGAGCCATCCAGGATATTAGATCCCTCGCATTCTGTCGCTCGTACTAATAAATATATTACTTCTCACATCACAGAAGTATCTGCGAAACTCTATCTCTCCTTCAAGATTAAAGTGCACAATTATCGAGCTGTCAATCACATGGCCTTATATTCCCATCGAATCATATTTACAGTAGGAGCTGATGATTGCCTTGAAGTTATCTCCTTAGAGCATATGGCCAGCATTTAAAGATTGAGGCTGTCTGCTCGGGTCCTGCAAAGTGATTTCATGTTTATTAATAAAGATTAATACTTAGCTGTGGTTGCTGATGAAGGTTATGAAAAAAGCCTCTATAAGTTTCAACTTTGTTTGGATTATCGGATGAAATGGCAGCATAAGTCCACATTGGTTCAAGCTATCTATAACCATGCCAATGCCAAACAGCACAATGATAGTTCAAATGAAAATAGCGCTGTTATGGTAATGACTGATAACTCGTTGAACTGGCTCAACTGTTCATTTTCCCACCCGAGATAAACCCATCACACCAAGTAGGAACAACATGAACAAGAACCCAAGTAAGGGAGTTAAGTCAAAGATTCATAATAATTATGTCAAGCGTTCGTCCCTAAAACCTGTAAGACTATACTTTGCATCATCAAATATCCATATAACCCAATAATCTCTTCTGATTGGCAGAACAACAAGAAATCCCCTTATTAGAATTCAAAGCATTGCTAAGAGAAATGCCTATCTTGTGAAGAGTATTGGCTGCTGACAAACGACTCCTAAATTCATGTTTATCAAACAATTAAAGTATCAGTATCCACCACCCATCAGCAATAACAGCAACAACAGCAATATCTCCAAACGAATCATTCAGAAATAAAATTAATCAGTGAAGTTAAGTGTGTTTATTGACTCCTATAAGCATGAGACATGCGAGAAGATAAAGAATATGCGATTTATTGATATTGTGCCCATATTCTACGACTCTGACATCAAACAGAAAAACTATAAACCTAACTATGCTTCAGTGCAGTAAATTCGGCCCATCATGTTGGCTGCGAAACTGGCTAGATTCTGATCTGTCCCACTCGCGATCCGAATAGTTTATAAAGCAAGAAATGTATGAGCGAAGTCATCATGAGGGTGAGATGCTTTATGGAGCCTGTTGATTGCGTGCAAATGTGCTAAGCTTATGGAGGTGGCCGTATTGACCAGCATGCCGAACAGTTTGGTGACCAGCATGAATAACCCCAAAAAGAGTCAAATCAACAAAAATGGCCAATAGAAGTGAAGAGGCAGATTGCTTAGATTTGATGACAACTGCAAAGCCCAAAGCAGAATTCTCATATTCGCAAGCATAAAAGAGATTGTCATAACAACAATCAGCAACAGCTCGCCTCCTCAAACCCTCTACAAAACCCTCATTAGCAATTCCTCCCCTTTGTTTCCACTGGTGAGTCACAATTCGTATCTAGCAGAATTGGGAGCATATTACTTTGGGATCGTTTCAAAGTAAGTATCAATATCGGTTTCGCTTATTACCCGTAATCATTACACTACAAAATACAATACCTCAAACCAGCACCAGACTCCCTCAAATCCCCCATAATTAAATAACGACTCTCATTACCATCAGCTCATCACACCTATTCGACACCCTCTTTATGTCTTTATCAGAGCCCTCTTTCGGTTCATTAATCATCGATCACTGCACTGCATTGGTGTTCAGGCATCAAGATGATCAGTGGAGACAGCGCGGGTAAGATTGCATTATGGACACTATTAGCTGAAGTGCTCTTAATTTTAGAGACCAGCTAATCAATGCATATTACTGATTGTTATTATTATCCCAATGAGTACAAGATTGTATTTGGTTATGACGGCAAGATATTTGAGACTGTCTTAAACGGGGAGGAGAAGGAGGCGATGGAGAAGAACTAACGCCAAAATGATGAAAGTGAGGTCGACAATATCGAAGATAGGAATGAAGATGGAGGGTACCTGGCATTTTAGAGACTACTATTGAATGAGCAATGGCTGGAGTAATCTGTGTTAGTTATAAAAAAAGGAACCAAACAAATTGAAGATTTGCATTCAGGCATCCTCCCACAACCAAATTCTAACCTGAAGAGTAAACTATAAAGTAAAAGACAGAAACATATAATGAAAAATAAAGCCGGTATATCCTCACAAAATGCAGTTTCAGGGAATATCAGCCAAAAAAACATCAACAGTAACAACAACAACAAAATATAAAGGAAATCAGATACTTAGTTCGGATTAAACATTAATAACAGCAGCCTTGCTACAAGAGCAAACAAGTAGGGACAATTGCCTGGCGGATTACCTTTTATTGTGGCTAGAAGTAAGAGCATGATGCAGAATAAAAAGTATAGGAATGCTCAGAGTTAGTATTCACTAGCAGTGCATTAAAGTGTAATTCAGGATATAAAGATATTTGGGGATCAACACTAGCAGAGCTTGATATAGATGTATGGCTATCATGTGCATGATAGTCAGAAAAGTAATGACAATATCCTCAACGATGCCAGTACCGACAAAAGCCCCATCATCACCCGTAAAAACAATAACAATAACAACAATAAAGGAACCCGCACCTCAAAACAAATCCAGTAACTCAAGAACAAACAAAAGAATCGCAATAAAGTATATTAGAACTTGTTTCACTTTCCGAGTTTAGGTTTATATCGACAAACTAATCTAGAAAAATATGTTGCATTGATCAAACAACTATTATTACCATTTTAATTACACATAAACATCAATAAAATATGCCGATTAATTTAATTTTATTATGTTCTTTATTGTTGAATGTAATAGCTTTTATTTATTATAGCATTTTCGATGAATGTTAAGACTTTTTGAAGTTTTAAGTGTCTTAGATGTCGATGCTGATGTAGATGACATTGTTTTTATTGTTTGTTTGTATATTGACATACTGAAGTTGAAGGGGAATGCTGAAACTAAAAATAAAGCTAATTGGTAATTAAATTTGAAATGGTGATACACATGCTTACATAAAGTTACTCCATAGACTTCACATCTGCATAAGCGTCAAAAAAATCGAAATATCCCTTATTATTCAATTTTGTACATTCAATCTAGATTTGAAATTACAAATAAGAACAGCTGAGAATATCAGAAGCTAAAAAATATTCACAGTCCACCAACAAACTGAATAATCTCGCATGAAATATATTTTGAAGATGGCCGATGTCATGTTTTTGTTTTTTTGTTGCTCGATTTGCATATTTATTCATAGCTATTTTTGTATTCTAAAATCTCGGTAGTTCGAAACGCCGAAATGAAAATGTACAGTTTGACTATTTTTATTGCATGATTTGAAATACACATATCTTTGTCTACTATCATGGATTTATTCGTGCAGCAACTTTTGGCGGTTGAGAACAAAAGTTTCGCGGTACCGCCCTAAATAGCTTGTAAAGCGCCCAATGTAAATTGGAATATAAATTTACCAAAAAATAGAATACTAATAATAAATAAATTTGACTTTGCTAAGCCAAATGAAAGCTTAATCAGACGAACAGATCGTAAGAAGACTAATCTTGACTGAGCCGAGTTCCTCGAACATAAGAATGGATCAAGCTTCGATCAAACAGTCGATTGTTGCTATAGCCAAATGTCTCAATACTTTTTCAGTCATCGATAATCTGGAGCAGTTTATAAAATTGCTGGATCATTATATATTCTTCTTGCAGAATGCGGAAATCATGCCAGCGAAGGGAAAGCTGGGCTGGAAATTCTATGAGAAACTCAATGAGAGTGTGTCATCTGTTGCAATGGTGTTCGAAACTGAGTGGTAGCATTACTTCTATCTTGTTCGGTTAGCAACATTCTCTCGAAGTCAGCAGACTCAGAAATATCGGGGCGTGCGAGTCCCTTTTTAATCTACACCGTCTGCTTCGATTCTTTCACACGGTCCTGCATTGGGACCAAGCCGCCTGCTTACCCAAAAAAAACAAAAAACCTTCTTCCATATTTCGACTTAGAATAAATTTTCAATGAAGAAGTCGTCGAAAAGCTACTGCCGATGCACATCACGCCAAATGATGACCCGATATTCTCTTACTACATACAAATGCTCGAGAAACTTTTCAAGCAAGAGTTCTTCCGGTAGTTGCTGCTCGACCTTGAGGAGAAGGCCAACCTAATTGCTTCTCTTCATGGCTCACTTTACGTCTTCTTGAATGTAGAATCTGGAAAATATCAGAAGGTGAGCCCGTGTTTAATTAATGTGTTTTCATAAAATATATGCCTGCATTATAAGAGTGACGTTTCTCTGTAAAGTATGTCCAAGCCGATGATGATGGGCCTCGAAAGAAATAAAGTTTTGAACTATCTGCAAGATTTGGTCTCTGAAGTGGTATTTGTAAAGAAAGACCCTGAATAAGCTGACGAGGAGATGCTCTGCAACTGCATGGAGGCCATTAATACGATACTCGAGGCAGACTAGTATAAGTAGCTAACTGGAATATTCAAGCCTAGCTTAATTATCAATCTCATAGAAAACATGGAAATTCTCTCTTATATCAACCCCGACACAGTTGACCTAATCACGGAAAGGGCAACCCTCATGCAAAAACGGTAAATGCTTATCAACCAGATGAGGAAGTTGAAGAATATTTCTGTGGGGAAGCTGTCCAAGAAGCATCTCGATAGCACCCTCGAAACAATTGTCTTGTTTATGGAAGATCGAGGAGACTATCCATTTTACTGGAAAATTTACAAATAAAACTCGTATACGGCCGCAAAGCTCAAGGGCACGACTTCGGTGGAATTTTGGCCTCTGATCAATCGATACTTCAAGAAGTTTTTGTCATCTGAGTACGCTGTGGACCGTGGGGGCGACTTCCGAGTCACAAGAATTATTATGACAATCATTGAATGCTTTATGGCGCCTTTTGCAGAAAATGCCAAAATTGAATCAGAAATCAAAACTAACTTCATGGATTATCACTTTGGAGATATTTATTAAAAGTACGAGAAGCTTAACTTTGATGAAGAGCATCGCATGTCAGAAGAATAATCTGATTAATCATCACTCGTCATGCAGTCTTAACCGAAACTAACAAAGTAGTAAATCACCAGCTCCTAAATTCTTCTCCGGGTGTTACGAGGAGAGGGGAATGCCTACATCGATGAAATGTTCATTAATTTTATCAAAGCGACGAAACTGTTCAAGTATATTCCAATCAAGAAGAAGTAGGAAGCCAGCGAGTCGACACGAGCTGGTCTGATGGATCTCGTACGAGATAGCGATGATGAGGATGAGGAAGAGGATGTAGATGAAGGAGTCGATGAGGAAATAGATCAGGAAGAAGATGAAGAAGATGAAGAAGGCGAAGAAGAGGGATGCGAAGAGGAAGGTGAAGAGGAAGGTGAAGATGGTGAGGAAGACGGTGAGGGGAGACGAAGAGGGAAACGAACAAATGTAATAAATAGACTAAGAAGAAACAGAACAATATTTTACAGATCAATATTGAATACAAGGAATGGACTGATAAATATTTACACGTAACAAACCATCATAAATACAGCTATAAAAATATACTTAAAGTTGTACTAAAAAATATCCATCAGTCTCCAATTATGTTTCTAAACAAAATTTAATGAAAGCTCCAAATAAAAATTATATTTTTAGTAATTAAAAATTAGATAAATACGCCATATTCAATACTGAGTGCACATATAAACAAAAGAATGTAGCGTATTGCTATCGCCATATAGCTTATGAAATAATACTATAATTAAATTTAATAATGTTCATATCAAAGCTATAAAAGGACAATTCTGTGATCGATTATTGTAATAAAATAAGATCTGAAATTTTAATTAATTTGCTACACGCATTTATAAATATAAACAAACACATGCACTAAGAATAGGAAAACAATCAAGCAAGTGAAAATCAGATCCTATCATAGTCAGAAGCGCACGAGAACCAATCCTCATCGTTAGTCGAATAATCTTCGGGATCATCAGAAGATGAAAGCTATTCAACAGATTCTTAGGGGGGCTCTTCCGAATGCAAGCCTCCTTTTAACCAATACTCCATAAACTAGTAAAGCATGAATCAGATCCTCACTCTTTACTTAGAGCCGACCAAGAGCATCTGGACCAAAGGAGAAATAATTGCTTCCAATCGCCCTATCTTCCAAGCAAAGAAAGTCAACGCGTTCAATAATTTCGATAAGAAGGCTCTTAATTTTTTGAAACTGAACAAATTACCGCCCAATCATCTCACTAATGACTCTATGGATCTTGCATATTACTGCATGAGGAAGAAAGGAGGAGGAGGCAAGATTCTCTTCTTACCAGAGGATGTCTACTCCGAGAAGTTCATGTTCGACTTCGATAAGCTCCTGACTATAAACTATGACACCGATCTCTACACCCTCGATCAACATAAACTGCTAAGCAATCTATCCAAACTGAACATAACTTCCAAATAAAAGCAACTACCGCCATTAGTGATTAGCTTACAGAGTAACTCAAGTAGCACCATAATCGAGAAGTCCTTAGGCGTAAAATAAAGAATATATATTAATTAATCAACTGTCATAGCTGCCAGCGAGTCTGTGACAATTTCGATAGGCTCGAAGAGTGAGATATACATAGAGGGGCCGGGCTACGTGTTTTTGGAGAGTAAATACTAAAGTAAAAATATGGGCAATTCTTTGAGGCTTATTGCTGGCTTACAGCTCACTCTCGCTGTGATGATACCGTTAGTTTTCGGGTTGCTTTGGATGGAAATTTGATTGTTTTTGGCTGGTTCGATGGGAGACGAAGTTTATCACTCATCTTTCTATTATTTATCACTATATTTCTGATTGCATAATACTCTATGTTTATTGCATAATATTTAATGTTTATTGCATAATGTTAATAGTTAAAGAATAACATACATACATAACATACATAACATAGTAACATATACAATTAAAATAGTAAAAATAAGCAATAACAAATCCTCAATGCAGCATTATTCATATTCAGCACTCTCATTGATCCTCTTGACAATCATCGGAACAGTCTCTGCAGTAGCCTAAGTAGCAACACAAATAACCAAATCAAACAACAGTCTCCAATAAAACATCGAATCAATTATAATGATCTCCCTCTCTTCCTAAAAAACAATCCTACAACCATACTCCCAACAAATCAACTCTAATTTCAGCATGCATCAAGAAGGCAACTCTCCTTTCTCATGCAAAATGCCCAATCTGTTTATCCTCGAATAAACCTCATCATCGCATCTTTCCTATTAAATTGTCAGCATCAATGTGGAAATAGAGGAAGTATAGGCCAAATACTGGCCGGTTCAATCGAATATCAAATGCTTAATGAATAGCTGTACTGTTTTCATCAATAACCTATGTGAATAGCATTCGGGTAAGTCTATCAATTGGGTGACAGTTCGGACAGTTCCTCCCGAATATAGTTTCCAATATTTAGTGAACTGTCAGGCCGATGTAGTTGGTAAGTCATTTGAATGGGGTTTACTGATATTGATTTGTATCTGTAGCATCACGATTACACTTGCTTCGATCTACAGTCGAGCCTGGTCTTATGGTGGGTTTGGGGTTAGCATAAATGGCCTGTTTTTGTTTGTGTTTAATATGCTAGTGATTGTTGGCTCGGTTTTAGCATACTTCATGCCTGGTGTCACAGCAGTTGGCATGAAGATCGTAGGCAGTGTGATCGGAGCTGCTGGGGTGGCTGTCTGCGTGTCATAGGTTTTGTGGCTCACAAAGAGCAAGAAACTAAACAGCAAGGGCCTAAATCTAAAACTAGTCCAGCTGCGAATACTGGACATTCTCTCATTTGCAATAGGCATCGCGACTGTCACATTGTACTGGCTGACCAATGGCGCGTGGATAGTCAATGATGTTCTGGCAGTATGCACGATCGTTGCAGCCATAAAAATCCTCAAAGTGCGCTCCATGAAAACAGGAGTGATCATGCTGGTGTCTTTATTATCCATTGAGATCATTGCAGGATTGATCGTTCACTACATCCTCAAAGTATCCTACAACAACTTGATCATCCAGCTCTTCGAATCACCCTTAGTCATTGTATTCCCTTCAATAACACCCGAACTGTATCGTCAATGCGCTTGGCTGCCAGTCACCAGCATAATCTTCCCTGGCCTCTTCATATCTTTCTTGAGGAGGTTCGATAAGTCACGTGGCACGCTGCTCTATTTACTGATCGGGTATATATCATTTTATGTGGGATCAATCCTGTGGATGGTCTTGGATATGAGCACTGTGCATACATTGCCATTGGCCATAATATCTGATCCGATAGTGATCTTCGCAGTGATGTTCTTGGGGAACAGGAGAAATTAGTTGGAGACTATGTGGGCTGGGATGTTCTACGATGTCGAGATGTCGGACCTATCGTAGAACATTATGCTGCCTGATGGCTATAGCAATTTCAATTAAATTAAAGAGGATGGGAACAATGGGAAACCTGGGAGGCTTACTGTTGGTCTCAATGAAATAGCTCGTGATCTGAAAATTAGTCAGCTCTAATCTGAGGAAATATGATTATTCTCTGCATATATGTCCATCGTAATCTTAACAGACACACGTATCCATTAGTACATATATCCCATACATAATACATACCCAATAACATCTCATTAACGCACATACATATCAATCACATTATCAAGCTTGCTCTTTCATATACTTATCGACTTCAATCGAAACCTTCTTCGCCTTACTTTCAACAGACTAAAGCGCAGCAATTCTATTTTAAATTTTGCTCATGGTCAGCCTAATAAGCTCATTCAACATACCTTCATTGGCCTCAATCGCCAGCTAATTGCTACCTTCAGGATTTTGCTTATGCTCAGCAGCAATTTTGGCATACTCTTTGCCATATTTAACAAGTTTGTGATAATGTCTCTCAACAACCCTCATCAGGAATGTACTCTTATGCAAGATAGCCTCATTGGCAGTCACAAACTCTTCAACATCATATTCCCAGTTCAATGCCGATACTTCATTAAAGGGAAGTGTCATAAAGTGTGTAATCATCTCTTCGATTGTTATCTCTTTGCAATAACCACCCTCGTTCATTTTTTTATGGATTAGTTACCAGTTTTATCCATGTTGCGAAATTAGTTTGAGGAGGTTTAGTGTCTCGTAATTTTACCAAAGTTTCTTTGATTTTATGTTGGATAGCAGTTCAGATATTATTTATTGGGAGGTGATGTTCGGGGGGAGATTTGCATTCAAAGGTGTGGTTAAGAGTGAAAGCTCGTTTTGAAGTTGGGGATTTTAGTCAATGTGATTACTGTTGTTGTTGCTGCAATAACTTTGATGATTTCCATTATTTTTGTGTTCCTCTGACTCATTCTTGTGGTTTTTAAGGTTATCTTCTTATTCGGCTGCTAACTGTTTAAGAGTTAAGGGAAGTACAATGCCATTTTTGTGCACAGATTACGCAGGCTGCCTATTCGATTTGGGGGTTCCCTTTTAACGATTGCATTAGCTTTGCTCAGCTTCTTCGATATCCTACTTTTCTTCCTTGAGTTCATCCTTGTTTTAATCTTTATTTTAATCCTCCAGCAGAGCATCCTCGTCCCGATCAATATTTTCCCTTGCATCTCCTTAATTGTCTTCCTCTTGATCTCTCTCGCTATTCTTGTTTCTATTCTTCTTCTCTTTCCTGCGGATTTTCCTCTCCTTTTTCTTCTTCTTATTGGGTTCAAGTCTATCATTCACAGTCACTTTCTTAAAATCGAAATGTGTCAGTAGTAGTGGGAACCTTCCATTGGAGTAGCACTCCACGCACAATGTGATAATATACTCTTTTTATGAAAGCGGTGGATTCTTGGAGTTGACATTTTTCATGATGGCTGATATTTCTTTGGGGTCAACACTGCGATTATGTTGGAAGTAGACTAACGCGCATTTGATTCCACAGTAGTCACATCGCGGCCTAAACTAATAAGTTAGTTTGTTCAGTAGCTGAGCTGCTGTTTCTTTATGGGCTGGGTATTCAGTTGATTCATATGCAAAATATAATGGGTTTTATTATTATGTGGCTAAGAGTTTATGCTACTCGCTGTTGTTGTGGATGGGCTGCTCCTCATTTTGCGGATTGTTATTTTTATAACGATTCAACAGCTGTTTTTTAGTTTGTAAAGCAGCCGTCTAATCTGAGTTGGGGAGGTTGATAATCTACGCAGCATGGAACATTTAGTTATCAAAATTAATATGGTTTTGGTTGATGATGCCCCAATTGGTCAGAAATATATGGATACGCATCAGCCAGTAGGCATCCTCAGAGATATACTTCCGGATTTTGGAAGCTGAAAGGAACTTATTATCCGGAAGATATTACTCGTAGAAGAGTTTGATGACAAGATTGCGGTGTTTATTGTACTTCGCGAGGTATTCGTTGAATTATTATTCGATGAGCTTATTGTTTATGTTACTATTGTTCCGGCCATCGACAATAGCAGTGATTGCCTCAATCGATTATATTTTAGGGTGATCCTCTAAGTACCACACCTTCAGCTAGTTTATCTCGATTGCATGGACGGTGTTGATGTCTAGCCATGTTGCATACTACTTCGCTTACTTCGGAGTGTAGTTTAGATCATTTTGGTTGCAAGGGAAATGTCTGGCGACAGGGGCTTTCAGGAAGAATAAACTTCTCTCTATCTGTGTTAAGTAAATGTACGTTTTGTGACCAGCTTGCTACTGTTTTATTTTAGGAGTGGGGCAACGACTGGGGATGGGATAGTTGGAGGGACTATTGGGATGTTATTACTGTTATTAGGGTTAGTGTTGGTTGATGGTGCATTTGCAGGGCTGTTTAAGGTAACTGAGGGAGTAGCTGTAATACCACCTGCATTCTTGTTGTTGTTGTTGTTAATCTGATTGCTGTTGATGCTGTTGTTGTTGTTCGTGTTGTTGGTGGTGTTGTTCGTATTAGTGTTGGTGGTGTTGATGGCCTGCGAATTGATAGATACCGCACTTTTATTGAGGAGTTATGTGCCTTAAATAACAGAATAGCCTTGTGGAGTTTCAACTAGATTGATAATCATGAAACTGCGCTTAGAGCGACTCTTCTTAGCCACATTGCTATTGACTTGACTACTATGGGCAAACATCTATGAACTATCTGTATGATGAGTATGAAGAGTATGTAAATATGATATATGAATTTGCTTTATTTTTAAATTAAATAACAGAGATCAAACATGCGAATATCCATCCTGCATCTCATTAATTATAAATAACTATAAATAATAAAATAAATCATCTCATTCATTCATTTGAATGATTTTAGGGAATATTAATTAATTATTAACAATAGTCATCAAATGAAGCCTCATGCATACTATCTTCTTTGATATTTCATTTGTTCCCCATATGTTTACTGAGAATCTATAAGGCTTTCCGAACTTTTGATGGGTCCGATGTCATTTGTGCCATAATCGATAAACCAAATAAAATGCCTTGATCGGAAGGGTTCTTAAACCCGTGGTCATAGCCATGCCATGAACATCTGAAACTCCATTTAAATATAAAATATTCTAATGAACAACTCGAGCATCTTAAGTTTAAAGTATCGTATACGAGCATTGTCAATCCCCCACAGCCGCTATGTTGCCAGTAAGACAGTGTAGTATTTGAGCAGCCCGACACTGGGCATTTTATGTATAGGTAGTCCATCTCTAAAAAGTATATTTGATTTCAATGCGAAAAATATATATATCGTAAAAAGTATAAAGATTTAATCGTTGCTATTTATCGTTGAACTTAGGCATTTATGTACTGATCATACTTCATTGATGTTCAAAGCCGATGCTCGTAGTCCCCGGCCTTTGTTAATGCTTTATGGAGCTTATTGGGCTTGTACCCTGACTTTTCGTAGACTTTCAAGAAGCGTATCCTGAGGCCTGAGGCAGTGAACATCGGGATCGAAAACTAGAGTGAAATTGGGGGTTTGGTCCAAGGCTTCTCCTTCAAAGATTGACTAAGGAGAACTTCGCATTGCAAAAAGCATTAGAAATCTCCCTGAAACTTTTTTATCCTCCACATGATCGCGCCATGCTCTGGCTCATACTTCGCACGGCCCACTAAAGCATTTGCGGTGACTGTCGCAGTGGATTTAGGACACGGAATCTTGACGACAACATTGTTGGCATTTAAATTCTTATCAAATATGGATTTCATCTTCACCCGAATTTCCATCTTGGTTGTGCCTGCTTCTGTGTAGACTGGCATGATCTTGAAGGGTAAGTTTATGTTCTGGGTAATCCTGTATGACATCAGCTCGAAGGATCCATCAGGAGGAATAAAGGTAATTGATCTTTATTTATCGAATTTGGGGAGCTTGACGCATTGGTGAAATTTCATATCGTCGATTGTGATGCCCTTATCGGTTGTAGTGACGCCTGCTTTTCTGGGCTACTTTTCCATGAGAAGTTTATCATTCATGCCCAGCTTACACTCCGGCATTCCGCTCAACAAGCATTTGAGTTTGATGACTCCTGCCACATCCGCACGAAGGATAGTGCCCTTCGAGGAGAAGAGCACATTCACATCTTCAATTACGTCAATGTATATTTAGTTTCTGGGGTGCACAATTCCTTCAGGCCTCCAAGCAGTCACACCAGTCGCCTGTGAGGTCAACTGTTTAAGTTTCTTCAAATCTTTCAAGAGCTCATCATTGAATCCTCCTTCAATGATGTAACTCTTCAACAAGGCAGGGTCTGTATATTGTGGACATCCATAATCCATCACCTCATCCAGAATCTCATAGATCAACGAGAACTTCTTCTTCACCTCATCCTCGCTAATTTCGCCACCAAAGTATGCCTTGCAGATGAAGATAAGGTGATATAGGAACTGTATGGCCATCGCGCAATTAATGTTAGTCTTCGTGGTGGCCAACAGTATCAAATCTTTGCATGGGACACTCACAAAAGAAACCCCATTTAAAAGCAATATCGGATTGTCTCGATACTATTTCGTAGCAACAACATGCGAGCAATAGTTCTGAACTTCGGAGCGTAGCACATCGTCCTTGAATGTCCTATAAATCAGGATTTCTCCCTTTATGTTGATGAAGGATATCGAACTGATCATCTGATGTTTCCCTTTTATTTTAAATTATATGTTTCGATTACTTTGAATATTGAATATTAATATATAAATTTGTGTAGTATCTTGAAAGACTTGGCCGAGTGAGATGCACTGGGTGACGAGTTAATTTTGTCGGTTTACTCTTTGTTATGGGGCAGTTATGATGGCTGGCCCATTAAGTCAACTGACAACATCGACATGATTTTGATGGCAGAGATGAAGAAAAGATCTTCAGCTCTCGTTCGAACTCAGATATATTCCATATTGCCTTTGCTCTCCCTTTCCACTTCGGAGTATTCAAGATTAATTGAACCATTGCACTGCTGGATACTGTTTTATCCATGCAAATATTAAATCCATAAATGTGTCAATATTGCAATGAAATGTGCAATTGATTTGCATAATGAAGAATGAGCAAATATTTAGCTTTGACATTCCTCCACAAATTAATCAGTATATAGTTATTAGAGAGTGCAATAAATTGAATTAATTCGATTATTTTCGATTGAACTTTAAATGCGAGTCCTCAGCAAAACATTTCTCCTCACTCTCTGCCTTGTCCTCAATCCAGCAGATAGTCAATAAGAAGGATCATTTGTAACAACCTCATCCTCGGATAATTACAATGATCAAGAAAGACCGGACAGCAGCCGCGATGCCAATATTAGTGTCATTGCCTAAAATCAAAAGAAAAGAGAAGGAATACTCGAGTAAAATACTGAGAAGGATTCAAAGGTTAACAGTCTTGAAAAGATAGACGGCAATATTTTATAAAATACAAAGGAATCAAAAAATGAAACAAATGAAACCAATGAAGCTAAGCAATAGTCAAAACAAAAGAAAGAAAGCGATGGAATCGAACTGATGATTGGCAGTAACTAAATTTTTGTGTCTGATCGTCTCATATCTCAGGCCAGATCAGAATCCCCAATAATCCAGAAGTACCTTGGACAAAATGATGAACACCCCCCAATGACAATAAAACAGAGAAAACATTTGAGAGCACATTACAATTCCGCATTAGGAATTTCAACGTACAATTAGAATAAGCCAAAATACAAGTTGGTCAATAATGGGGAACCTGAAGCTCCAAGTACCATCTATATGTGATAATAAATGCCAAAATGCATGATAGTTAGGTCAATCAATTGCCATAAATTATTTGCATCGTATTGTAAAATAAAATAACATAACATGTTGCAATATACTCTAACATTAAACATTATAACATTACCATTACCGCCACTATATCCAACAATTCAAATAGCAATTTGTAATCAATGTAACCAGAATAACGCCAACCAATTAAACGTAAAATCTATGAGAGTCTCGAATACTCACTCTAAAAGCAACACCAAACCTAACAAATTAAATACAATGCCCAAATAAATAATGCAATCAAAACTCAGCCAATTAATTCATAGAAGCCTGAAAACAACAACCATCTTAATAATAAACATCGGAATAGTCACACAAAGTGCATTAACATGGGCCAAGCAGAATGTGATTAGATATGTAAGCAAGTCTAGTTCTACCTGTCGGAAGTCAATCTGATGAGCGACTATGATCTGAATCAGGAACTACGTGGCAGTGATCGTGGCTAATCGAAACAGAAGAAACGGAGTCAATGGAATAGAAGGAAGGCGGAGAGTAGCAGTTGCTCAAAGGGGTGGGTTTGTTTGTCGTATTTGCTCAAATGTAATCGAATATCCAAAATGTTCGATGCAAGCACTTCCATCGAAATTAACAGCAATGTCTACTAAGCTGAAGAATATCTACCCAAAGCTTAACATCTTGAGCCAGCATCATCATAAATGTTTGCGATAAGGAACGGTGGCTGTAGTAAACGAGCCAAACTACGCATCTTAAAGAAGATCCTATAATCCAGCGATAAGCTGATCGTAAAAAACGATAGAGTACGCAGCATCAAAGCAGCACATATCCACAAATGTTAAAACCCTCGCTAATAGTTAAAACTCACTCAAAACTAAAAAGACAGTATGTTATATTTATAAGTCTAACACCCGTCTAAAGTTTAATTAGTTCGACAGTATCTCAAATAGTGGCAAATAAAGAATTAACCCAATAATCAAATGTCTGATACAAGCGATCATACGGATAATTGTCAGATGAAAGTCTCGACGAAGAGTCAATCATGGCTTATTCTATTATTTCAGAACCAAAGCAATTGTAATGCTTTTTAGCATCATTTACAGTAGCTCGCTTTCAGTGTAAATAACAGTAATAGACTAGGAATCACCAAAATTATAACAGGAAAGCAATGGGCTCAATACCAACAAATATACCAATAACTAAAGATAGCAGCTAGGCAGTAATCCAAGAAATATAGCAAAAATAAACCCCAAATGCATTCCATTGATATTTAGGATGCAAAGATTATGCGAAATAAGTAAATAATGGCATAGTTGGAATAATAGCATTTATCATCATCATCACCATAGCACTAATCATATATTTCAAATGTGGATCCTCAAATGAATTAATAATCTGAAGAGAAACAATAACTAAATTGATCACATTCATCATTCATTATTCTAATACTCATTAACAGATAGTATAAATATTAGCGAATGAATGATAATATAGGAAATATAAATAACAACTACGATAATTTTATGACTAAACCCACTAATTATTATTGCATTGATAAGCAATGGGAAACTGCAGCACCGAAAAATAGCTGGTAAGCCATCCCTCTCATCTGACAGCCAACAACAATAACAAGCCTAACAGTCAAAATATAAAAGTGTCTAACAAAATTGAGTAGTTTTCTGTCTGCATTCCCGAACATATACACTCACTCATGAAAGTCTCGAACTAATAAGGTATACTCGTTTTATATATAACTCAGCGATGAGCAGAATAGTTGATGATGTTGCAGCATCCGAAAGTGCAGAATATAGCATGTTCAAGAGCTTAAGCAAGAATACTTCCTAAAAATATGTCGATGAGCAATTTAAACATGATAAGAAATCCATTGGGGATGCCATGAATTTGAGGGATAATTTGGAATGGAAGAGCCCACTTCAGTTCATGAAATAGGAGCCGATCATAGGTGCGTTCGATGGATAAATTTAACAATGCGATTTAAGGCAAGGCAAGTTATAGAACTCATACTTCGTATCTGCGTTTGCAGTTTTAGCTTTAAAGGAGTAATACTTTTGGAGTGTCATTCATCATGTGCTCGATCGTAACACTTATGCGTCGATAAATGGCGCATATCTTCTTCGGCTTTTTCTTGATGGAAAATGGTCTTATACTATTATTGACGACGCATTCCCTATTTGTCTGGGGCAGTATCCATTTTCGAAACATAATAAGGATCTTTGGATTATGATTATAGAGAAAGCCTACGCCAAGGCATTCAAATCGTATTGCGCAATCGAAAAAGGAACTCTTGGGCATTTTTTAACTGCATTGACGGGTGCTCCTTGCGAGTATCTATGCCGAAAGTCTTATAAGCTGCCCAATGTTGACTCAACTTGGAGTGCAATCAGAAAAGCCAAAGAGTAAGGCCACATGATCTCCATTTCGAGCTAATGCGTGGACAGCAACTAATACTTCAATAAATAATCCACATTCTCCTATGGGCTTATTGAAACCCAAGAGGTTTACGTGCTTACTCAAACCAGCAAGAAACTTGAGAGAATTCTCAAGCTCTCGAACCCATGGGGAAAGTACTAATGGAAAGGAAGATGGTCCGAGTACTCTGATGTCTGGAGCGAAGAGCTCAGACATCAGCTCAAATACTAAAAGGCTGACGACTCCGTAATTTGGATAAGCATCGAGGATACTTTAAAGCATTTCGGACAAATCTGCATCTGTCGATACAACCCTTCATATTTCAACATTTCCACCACCGTCGCCATCTCCTAGAAGTACAATCTTATAATATTATAGCCAAATAAAAGCAGCATTCCTCACAGTAAAATAAAAGACCACCCTCTACTTCAGCATTTACCAGAAGGATCACAGGAACTACATGAAATCTTACAAATACTCACGGGTTCGCATGTTCATCCTCAAAACCAACAAATAGACTGGAAAACTGGAAGCCATTGTGAAATAAGCAAATGGTTAGGATTATAACACCCTCGCAACAGCCTAGTTGGAACATGGGATATATTATGTATTGATCGAAGTTGATTGGATACATGCGTATACTCGATAGATTACACTAAATGCTTATTCCGATAATGCTGTTTCACTCGAAATGGACCCAGCTGAGATTAGCAATAATGTCATATTCTATGAGCTAATGCGGCTGTACCGATAGAAGCCAAGCTCGAATATAGAAACACACCATTATTAGCATGATCCTGACATCACTCGATCTTGTGGACAATTCGGTGGGTACATATTCTACCACTACCAGAACAAATCGAAGAAAAATTGCATTCTATCTTAAAACTTCGACTTGGGCAATTCGACCAACTTATAGATCTGTGACTCCCCCAGCAGAGATCTACAAATCTCAGTAAAGCCCGGCTAGTAAATATTCATCAAGCTCAAAGTCTGCAAATAGGCCAAAAATGGGTAATTCCATTTGGAGCCATCTATGGATTATAAGCTGATTGAGAAATACGACCAGCAGGGACTCTAAGAAATGCTGAGAAAGAACCCCACATCTGTCAAGCAAAGATAAGTCGATGGCAAACAAATAGATGTCTATATCAAGAAGTTTGAATATTCAGGAGGAGTTGCTCTGCTCTACCAAAACAGGATGAGCAAATATTCCTATATTTAGGAGATTGATCTCTCCATTGAGAATCTGACGCTGGAGGAAGAGTTGCTTATTGAAGATGACACCAAGATCAACTTGTAGCTGAGTCCACATGCCGAGAAGATGCTATCATTTCTGGTAATAGACGCATCCAAGCCCTTTAATTACAAGAGTAAGATATCCTACTATTTAAGCACACCTTAATTCCAATTTTGATCTTGTATACATAACTTATTGCTATGTTTCAGTACCTACATTAACTTTAGTGTTGAGACAGAATCGACCAATGGGTAAAGAATGTGAATTTGAACATAAATTAGAAAATTATAAATTATAAAATATAAATTATAATTCAAATTATGGACAACTTTATGAAAGATCCGCTATAGACTCCTCGAAGCCATTACACAAACCCCACGAGCCCATAAAAAAGATAAAATGCTCACCAAAATTCCCACACCAAAATATAGCCCAATAAATAGTAATAGAAAGTTACCCTTCTTAAAATCTAAATGAAGAGAGAATAAAATAAAGTATTACTTCCTCAGCTTACAAATAACAATTATCAAAGTAGAAATGTAAGCCGTATTCCACAGATTGTGTAATTGTAAAAAGCAATATTGCTGCATAAGCCAAATAACATAGTACTCTTTTTTATATGAAAGGATCAGATTGATTTTATTAGAAAATGGGCAGACTCACAACTGGCATCAAATGGCTCATACCTCAACCGAACAGCCGAGTTAGATTCTTCATAGTAAGAGTAAGTATCAGCTCCTGGGCCCAAGAAAGTTCTGTAGAAAAGGAGAAGAAATGCAATCCAGCAATAACTCTCTTTCGAGAAACTCTCCCCAAAACTCTAAAAGCCAATTTCCAGTCTTCAGATCTTAAAATCATAAGAAATTAAAAGTCGAGTTATCATAGTCCTACATAACATGCTAATACTACAGATACTTGCCATTAGCGATCTCTGGAAATTAGTCGAATAGTCAGAAATTATAACTATAAAGCCTGGCGAACTTCTCCTAAAAAAGAATGATAAGATCGACCATATGTACATCATTCTTTAAGGTGCAATAAACTTCCATTTCGAGAAAAAAGACATTCGCATAAATAATAACAACAAAACATATGGAGAAGGCACAAGCATCGGCGAACAATCGATCTTGTTCCCGAGTTTCAGCTAAGGAAATTACATAATCTCATAATCGAGCCCCTAAACAAAGATTGTCCTTATTAAAAGTGCAAAGATACGGCAATAAACCACAAAAAAACAACAAAAGAAATATCGTGCAATAATAGCAGCTTTGTAAAGAATATAAATATTCAATTATTGTAGCATTGATTAAATAGAGAAGATTTCAAATGTTGCAATGAATTCTAAAGTGTATTAATGCGAAGAGGGTGAATAGCTGATCATAAACAATAAAAGTTAGGGTAAGCAATAGTAAAGTGTTTATTTTAGGGATAGCAGAAACTAACAGTTAAACAACAACCAAAATAAGAATAATAAATCATTTTATATTATCATTGAAGGATTCTTTGCATAGTACCAACAAAAATTCAGGGATGCGAAGTCAGTTCGTACTGAAAGCATTACTTTTGAAAATTCGCCGAAAAATATATACACTATCAATGATAGTATCGGGACGTAAACATTGTATGGCCGCACAAAGAATATAAGCGTTATGATTGTCGGCTATCGGCCATCACAGTAATCGGCAAATTAAACTCAATCGAAGAGTGTATACGATAGTTGTGTCAATAGAGCTATCTAAGTCAAAATATGCGATATTGAAAGATGCGTTGGCCCCATCGATAAAATAATGAAAAGAAGGAATAACAAATTTTGAGCATTATTTATGATGTCTATCTATTAAAATAGTGTTATCATTATAATTTAACTAAATTATCGTAAGTATCTTAATATCGTAATATCGTAATATCGTAATATCGTAATTATGGTAAATATGTTAGAATTACATATTATTTTTTTATTTTTAAATTTAACATAAAACTATTCCAGTAGCATAAGAATAATTAAATTCTTCAAATATTATTGTGATAAATATTGAGAATATTAAATACATGGACAGCAATTCTACATAGCCAACACCATAGAAACTGCCACTCCCTCCACAAACTTAAACCTCAAACAATCATAGTCACATACAAAATGAAGCTGTAAATTTATAAAAATACGAATAGTTACACAGTAGTAATGAAATCGATCATAGTTACCCGAATCAGTATGAGAGTTCTTCATATTAGAAACAACACTATCATCAATCTTATCCGCCACAATATGAAACGAATTTGCACATGGGAAACTATGCGCATCAATATCCACCGTTTTGCTATAATCAGTTTATTCAGCAACAACACTAATTTATGATGAGTCATCAATTGGCGCATCAACCATTTAATTCAGGTCACTATCATCCACACTATCAGCCTTACAATTAGCATCATCAGCCACACCATCATGGCCGAGGTGGAGGACATCGAGGTCGAGGAAGAGGTAGAGGCAGAGGTAGAGGTCGAGCAGGAAACCAGAAACAATAGCACCCCAATGATCAAGAATTCTCCAAAGGCTCATAATAAAAATCCCAACCAAAATACAAAAATCCAAACAAAAGATAAAAAATAAACACTAAATATTAGAAAAGACCCTCAAATTCGCACTCGCATTCCGATTCCTCAAGCGGGTCTTCTAAAAAGTAATACTCCTAGAACGAACTTATCCGAAAACTGTCGAAAAAAGTATAAAAAATGAAGCTAAAATAAAAAACATAAAGCGTCCAAACATGGCAGAATAAAATAAACATACATGACAAACTAATTAACTTCTTTGAGAGATACAATGTCAATGAGAAACAAAGGTCCAAAGTGATAAATTTCGTGGAGGACAGATTGAAATAAGAAGGGGATATGAATTTATTGATATAAACCTTGTAATTAATGTAAAAATAGCATCCTCAGTATTTCCAGAGCCTCAAATTCACTCGAATTGCAAAAACCATCATAAAAAGCAGCTATATCACAGAAGAAATCTGTAGAATACTTTAAAAAGTATAAAACATAAAACAAAAAAAAATAAACAAAGACCTGAATTTTAAGATTATTCATCCAAATCCTACAGCAATATAATTTATATACAATGATGAGCTACTGGGAAGGAATATGAATAAGTTATTATTCTTAGTGGATGGCGATAACACGTTTCCGAAGCACAAACGATTCCGGGAACTGTATTGCAGCAAGCACGTACAAGATAAAATATAAGCCCAAATCAGGATGAATTGGCTCATGACTGAGTCTCTTCCGAATGTTTAGATATTCTTTGATTACCAATATCCCTCTTAACTTTGCTCAAAGACCGAGTAAACAATAATAGGACAATAATAGATCGAAGCCCTCCGAAAAACCAAAATCCACTACGCAGATAAGATAAACCACAATGACTTCGAGCATACCGGAGACATGAAGCTAATTGCGAGATTGGGTGAGATAATAGCAACCAAATAGTATTAAGATATCGAGTAAATTGTGCTGGTTTCAGCAGATCGGGAATTAGCCCAAGCCTGCCGAAATATTGTATAAATCAAACAGACTTCAGGCATGTACATCTACAAGCTTTGTAAGCAGCTCATTCGAAACAAATACTATCATCGGCCTGAAATGAAGGGCATTATTAAGAGAATATTTGGGGGATGAGAGATCATTGATTCAATATAATTCTCCTATTTAGTTGTCGATACATTTATTTGACTGATAGATCTTCTATTATATGTCTGTATGAATGTATTAATAGGAAGCATGCGTTGATGAGGAAGCGATTTCTAATAATGCAATGATGCTTCATCAAAGAATGCAGAGATTCTGCATCAAGTGAGGCCAATAAACTCTTGGATGATACATATTAAGATTACTATTCATATTTGTCAATGATAAATCAATCATCTTCTGGCTCCGGATGACCCGAGGTTGTATCCTTGGCTGGTTCCTGAGGAGGAGTATCCTTGGGTGGTTCCTGATGAGGAGTATCCTTGAGCTCCTGAAAGTCCAGTGCTTGATTGGTATGCTGAGCTAGATGTTGATGATCCTGCTAATCCAGTAGCTGTGGTCAAGCCGGTGGCTCCGGTAGTTCGGACATAGGGGGTGGTTGAGCTTGTTGCGGTTTGGCCGTAAGTTGCACCACTTCCTCGAGCTCCGGAAGAAGTTCCATATGAGGATTGAGCTTGTCCATAAGCTCCACTAGTTCCATATGAGGATCCTCCAACTGCTCCAGTGGCGCCAATTGAGCCTGCAGTTCCGTATTGAGGAGTGCTGGATGAGGAAGAGGATGTGTATGAACTGCCAGAGTTCAATGAAGCTCCGGAGTTTCCATAGCTGGCGGGTTGTCCGGTCCTGTTGACTCCTGAAGTTTGATAGTTGTTATAAGTTCTATCGCCTGAGAGTTGTCCTTCAGAGCTCGAGTTCGAAGCAATGCTAGAGCTCATTCTGTCGTTGACTGAGTTAGAAGGAGTGTATTGGGGTTGGCTGATGCCAGTCAATCTAGAATCTCCGATTTTCATTTTCTCGACGAGGTCGCTCACTTTTCTTTCAAGATCCAAAATGATTTTTTCCTTTTCTTTAATCTTGCCCTCGAATTCGACTTTGATTGTTCTGTTCTGGGATTCGAGTTCTTGGATTCTAGAGTTCAAGGTCCTGATCTTGATTTCGTACTCTTGATTGCTGCCTGATGATGAGGTAGCGGATTGAGTAATTGTTGTGGATTGCCTTCCGTTTCTGATTTGCCCTTCCAAGTCAGCAATTCTGTTGTTGAGAGTCCTGATCTTGTTTTCAGAATCGGCGAGATTTCCAGAAACATTGACTGAAACTGAGCTCTGTCCTCTGTATCTATTGACCTAGCTACTGAGTTCAACGATTTTCTTTTCAAGAGTGTCAATGATTCTGTTTCTGTCTTCGACGCCGTGGACGTTTGGCTTTTCGGTTTGCCATCTAATGTACTTGTCTCTTAGGAGTTGATTTTCCTTCTCAATGGCTCTGAAAGCGCTCTCGAGACGAACGAATACGTTGTTATCGAATCCACCATAAATGGAAGAAAGAATGCTTGATCCAACTGTGTTTTTGTCTGAGCTGCCGTAAGCTGATCGTTGACCATTGGCATGGATAATGGCGAAGTCCTTGAGATCTCCAGTATGATGCTCGAAAATGATGTTGCTTCCAATAGTATCAAGATCTCTGATGGATTCAACACCTCCTTGAGTGTTGAGGGCGTTTTTAAGGACTAATCTGATCACTCCAAATTCTTCTCGAAGGGCTCCTTGATCGGCTGGGGATAATCTAGAAATGAATCTTGTTTCAAGGCCATCGAATTGCTTAGAAAGGTCAATGTATGATTGTTGCATGATTCTGAAGGCTTCACCTCTTTGGTTAGAAATTTCTTGAGCCTTTTTAATTTGAAGGTTGGCTTCACCGACGAGGCTTGCAACCAATAATCTCTCTTCTAGGGCGGCAGTGTACATGAGTTGTTGTTCTCGGGACAGGTTGGCTCCTCCGAGGGTGCTTAAGAAGTTGTCATAGAATCCATAAACTCTGTGGATGTTGTCAGAGAGTTGGCCTCCATTTAAGTTCAATAATCCATCTTTTGCTCTGAATTGGTCAGAGAAGATTCTCAAGACTTCGGCATCGATTTCGAAATTGACATTAGGGTTCTTTTCCTTAATTCTGAGGAGTTCTCCCAAAAGCTTGCCAATGATCATTCCCAAGGTGACTTGAAGTCTTTCAGCTTCAAGATCAGCTTTGGCAACAAGGACTGGAACGTTTCTGTTCACCTCAACGATCTTTTCTTTCTCGACTTGGACGATCTTAGGGAAGGCAATAAGTTTTGTAAGCTCAACTAGGAATCCTTCAATGGTATCAATTTGAATCTTCAAGCCTGGGTTGCTAGTTCTTAATCTCTTAAGCTCGACCAATAAAGTTTCGAAATGAATCTTGACTTTACCGTATAACTCCTTATATCTGATTTATTGAGTGTGGACTTCAACGCCAATTGCGACTCCGAGGGTTTCTTCCTCAATGATTTCATGGACGTACTTAATAACTTCGACAATTTGAGGCATAATGACAATCTTCTCAACAATCTTTTCGAGAATGTATGGAATCTCAATAATCTTTTCGATGGTGGAAGTGATAGGCACAATCTTTTCTTCGAATCGGTCAACAATTTCGACTTTAGTTTCGATGTGGTTATTAGTATTTGTTTTAATTTGCAAGTTTTCTTTCTCAATAATTCTGTCAATATTCACGATGATTTCTTTAATTTCAGTTTCTCTGTTTTCGATGGAGACAACCTTTTCTTCAATGCATTTAACTTCCTTGATTTCTTGATGAATCAATGGGATTTCAATAGGTCTATCTCTGTAGACTTCGACGAGCTTGTTAATTTCAACTAGAACTGGAGTCCAGTTTTCAAGGGTAACAATCTTTTGAACTTCAATAGGCTTTTCAACAATTCTTTCAACTTCTTGGGCTTTGGTGACTAGAATTTGTTCGGTGTAGAGTTTTTAGATGTATCTGTCGACTGAAATGATCTTTTCGACTTCGACATTGTTCATGATGATGTTGTCACTGTAGAGCTTAACTTCTTTGATTTCGGTTTGGATGTATGGGACGACTTTTTCGATTTCTCTGAAGATTTATTATTTCACAACTTGCACGATTTTTTCTGGAACTTTTTCGCAGATGATTTATTCGCATCGAACTTCAACAATCTTCTCGATTTCTTGAATGACGTTGACGATCTTTTCAATGTTTCTTTCAACAACGACGACTTTGTCTCTGTATTGCATGACGGGGATTGGGCATTCGACTGGGACTGGGTATGGCCTTTCTGCCTCAACGAACTTAGTAACTTCGTGAATGACTGGGACAATTCGATCAACATAAATTTCTTTAGGGATTTCAACTCTGTTTTCAACAATTCTTTCATTCGATTCTTTAACAACCTCGAATTTCTCGACTAATCTTTCGACTTCCACAATTTTTTCGACAACTTTCTCAACAATTTCGGGCTGATTGATATAATTGTTAATTGGAACTTCGACCTATTTAATTCTATCTTGGTAGAATGGAACTTGAACGAGTCTTTCAACTTAGACAATTTGAGTTGTTTCAATAATTCTGTCAACTAGCTTCTCAACAATTTGAGGTACTTCGACAATCTTTTCGATGACTCTAGGAACAACAACAATCTTCTCAACAATCTTCTCGACTTCGACAACCTTTGGTACTTCGACCATCTTCTCGATAATTCGGTCGACGTTGACTCTCACTTATTTAATTCTTTCAATGGTCTTTGGGACTTCGACAATCTTTTCAACAATGATCTTAACTGGATTGTCAACATTGACGTAGACAATTCTTGTGATTTCGATTTCGATGATCTTAGGGATTTCGACGATCTTATCATGCCATCTTTCGATTTCGATGATCTTAGGAACTTCAATTCTTTCAACAACAATTTGTGTCACAATTTCTGGAATTCTGAGAATTCTTTCTTGGATGATTGGGACTTCGACTCTCCTTTCGACAATCTTTTCGACCTCCTTGATCACTTCGATTTTGTGGTTGACAATTTTCTCGACTTCTTTAATTCTGTCTTGATAAACGATCTTCTATTCAACAACCTTAACTTCCTTAATTTGAACAACTTCGACTTTGACTTCGACGATCTTCTCAATAATTCTTGGTACTTCCACAATTCTTTCGACTGTTTGGATCAAAGGAATTGCCTTTTCGACATAGATCTCGACGATTTCGGGGACTTTTTGAATGTGGTTGATAACTTCTCGAGCATTTTGAATTTCAATTTGTTTCACGAGAACATCGTTTCTCTTCTCGACTGTCACTAGTTGGGGAACATGCACAACTCTCTCAACAATCTTTTCAATGAAGATTTCAACTGGGACTGCTTTTTCGATGATTCTTTCAACCTCAACGATTTTCTCAATGAAAACTTCGATGATCTGTTTTTCAATGACTGGGACGTGGATAATCTTTTCGACGATAGTGGGCCTTTCAACTTCGATAACTCTTTCGACAATAACTTCCTGAGTAATGATCTTGGGAATTTCAATGATTCTATCGACAATTCTTTCAATGATACGCGGGATTTCGACTGGCTTTTCGATTTCTCTGATCACTGGCACGACTTTCTCCTTGATCACATCGACGTACTTGATAATTTCGACTGGAACGTGAATGATCTTCTCAACTTCGACAATCTTGACGACTTCGATGATCTTTTCGATGATCTTCTCGACTGGGATAACTTGTGGGATTTCAATAACTCGATCCACAATTTTTTACACTATTTTCTCAACCTCCACAATCTTAGGTACAACTCTAAACACCTTGAGGATATCGTCGACGTTGACAACATCCATGATTTAGGCATTGATCATGCCGATGATTCCTTCATCAATTTCTAAAACTGCTCCAGTTCTTCTTTTCAGTTTTTCGAGTTCTTGCAAGAGTGCCTTGATTAGGACTCTCAAATGGAATTCAACTTTTCTAGATTTGGCACTGCTGTAAGCATAGACATTCTCAACTTTAACCACATCTGGAACGAACTTCACAATTTCGACAATTCTATCGATTTCATCAACCTCAATAAGATCAATAATTTCTTGCTGGAAGAATTCGACGAGTCTAGCATCACATTCCAATCTGAGTTTAGGGTACTTATCGAAGTATTTTTTCATTTGGACGGCTAGCATGTGGATCAAGTGCTTTGTTCTTGCGTCAGAGACTGGAACTTCGACAACTCTATCCTTGAAGTTAATCAAATTAATGCATCCATTTACTGTGGACACAGCGAGTCCTTCTGATCGAACCAATGAGTTAAGGTCGTTTTCGAAATCAAACTTGATTCCAGTTCCTCTCAATTTATCCATCTGGACTTTAAGGAGACTTGAGAATCCACCGAATCTTTCTCTTAAGTTATTATACTTTTCATCAAGCCTTGCATAGTCAGTTGAAGCTCTGAGAACTTGCTCAATATCTGCTCGGGTGCAAGAGGGCTTTTCCAATCTCAAAAGGGCATTTCTGAGTCTAGAGATTTCTTCTTCGAGTTCGTTTTCCCTTTGGGAGGCTCTTCGGAGTCTTTCTTCCAAGTTTTGGATTTTCTTTTAAAGTTCAACAATCTGAACTTATTTTTCGTTCAAGAGTCCAGTATAATCCAAGAATCTCTCGGTTCCTTTAGGGTCCTTGACTGAAAAGGTGATTCTTTTTTTCAAGAGTCCATCAACTTCGTGCTCGAGCAACATTAATCTCTTTTGGAGTTCTTCCTTCTTGCCCCCTTCGAGTTGAATCACGTTTGTCCCTGAGAAGAAATCGTCCCAGAGCTTGACGATGGATCCTTTGAAATCAGAGAGTATCGAGTAGTTCGATCCTCCAGGCAATATTTGCACATTGCCTCCAGTACTCTGTTCCCATGCTAGAGTAGCAGCTCTATCCCCTAGGATATCTAGAACGGCTCCATCGATATTGCTGAGTGCATTACTCCCGGTGCCTGAGGTATATTGTTGTTGACCAGTGGTCCTTCCTTGCCAAGATGACATAGATAATTGATAAAAATATTTTTACTGATATTGATTTTTGGTGTATCCATTTAAAATGCAAATGCACTTACTGGAGTGAAATAAAATTTATCGACATAGCTGCTTTCGAATTTGACGGTAAACATCATGGGATTACTGTGAAAAACGAAACTCTAAGCGTTTGTATTAAAGCGATAGCAAGAATATCCTTTGTAGATGTCCCTGATATCATAAATGAAACCAAAACTCACTTTATCTTCTTTAATGTATCATAATAATGAACTAACACCATCAAAAGTCTTTCCATTTCATAAGTGAAGGGGATTTTCACTCCAAAAATGCATGGATATAAAAATATACGCGATTAAAATTAGATAAAAATACTTGCGAAACAGTAATCGCTTTTCTTTTCTTCATACAGTCAATATATCGTGTTAATGTATAAGAATTTTTGATGTTGCTAAAATTAATTCAGTTTCCGAGACGATTTGTATGATTTTTTATTGCAATTTATTCATAAATTTATTAAATACGTGTTGACGCATTTTTTGTATCATAATTTGGGAATAGGAATATATTTCAGCAGTAAAGATATTAAGATATTAATATAAGCATATAAATATAAGTGGCAATATAGCTATGCCTCTAAAATTAATATAGTTAGCGTAAAGAATCGGGAGATCAATAAGATATAAATATGAGTAGCTGTAAATAGAGAAATATAGAAATGTAAATTAAATGAGAGTATATAAGCAAGGATGGGGGCTAGAATAGAAATATAAATCAGATTATAATGTAATCCATTATTAATAGCATGCAGATGGATAATTATATAATTACGAGCAGATGTCATAGATACTATTTAGGGGTTGGGGTTGGGGTTGGGGTTGGGGTTGGGGTTGGGGTTGGGGTTGGGGTTGGGGTTGGGGTTGGGGTTGGGGTTGGGGTTGGGGTTGGAGTTGAGGCCTTCAAAAAGAGGAAATATGCTCGTGGAGAATAAAAATGGGATATTTTTTGGGTTGAAAAGTAAGGACTCGATAGTTTTTATATTAACCATCGAGTGGGCAAGGATCAAAGAATTAATCATTTTCGGACTTACTACGAAGTTAGTTTGATTAATATTTAGCTGTGTCGGAAAGACAATCTTAATCGCAATATCAAAAAACACAAGAGAAACCTATAAAGAGAAGGCAAGGTTAAATAAGCGCAATAGTACTCAGCATTTCATCATAGGTATAATTTTGTGCCAGTTACTTTCCACTTACCTCTGGAATATGCTATTTTTATGGATGAGTTCAAGAGGTTATCTGCTGCCAACAAGCCCAACATTTGGATTATGAAGCCCACCTCGAAATCTCAAGGGAAGGGCATCTTTCTGTTCAGTAAATTAAGTGCAATTCAAGATTGGGCTGAGAATTCAGAAGTCACACATTTATAATAAATTAGGCTGAAAACTATATCTGCCAAAAGTACATTGAAAATCCCCTGTTAATTGGCAATAAAAAATTTGATCTAAGGTTATACGTGCTTTGCACTTCCTATCGCCCTCTTAACATCTATCTGTATCGAGAAGGATTTGCAAGGTTCACTCATTACCGTTACGATCCTTTGAATATCGGAAATGTGGAGCTGCATTTAACAAACGTAGCAATTCAGAAGCATTCCTCTGATTACAATAAGCAGCTGGGTGGAAAAATGTCCCTAAGCGCATTAAAACTTTACTTACTTTCAAAATACCCCAGAAAAAGTATCGACCTTTGCTTTTATGAAATTAAAAACCTGATTGTTAGGAGCTTACAATCAGTCATGAAAATAATGTCTAACTAATCAAATTGTTTCGAATTGTACGGATTCGATATAATGCTAGATGATGCCTTCCACCCGATTCTGATTGAAATCAATGGCTCACCTTCCATGAGAGCCAACACCAAATCAGACAAGTAACTCAAAATTGGTCTCATTGACGATTTGCTCACTGTCATTGACCTCGAGGGCATCCGATCAGGAAATTAGGACACAATTGGCGGGTTTGATCTCATTTGTAAGAATAGCTAAAAGTATGAGAGCTAATACTATTCCGGAGTCTATGGGATGACTATGCTCGGCTGCAAACTGGAAAGATAGAAAAACTACCGAATCATGGCTGCTCATTTAAATGTCTACCATAAGAATAAGCCTAATGCCAATTTCAGGAACTTGCCGATCAAATTATAAACCTGCCATACTCAAAATAAGCCGAATTTATAATAGATATCTTCGCCCGTAAAGAAAGGCTTTTCTGTGCGAAAAACGAAAAGAGGAAACTCGATCGTAAAGCCTGAAACAGAGAAATAACAATAAAAGAAAGGCATATAATAAAAACCCCAAAGTTAAAAGTATTAATAGAGTTCAAATCTCAAAAGATCCGTTGACCTTCTAAACAATAAAAAGACTAATGCATCTTCCTCCTTAAATATAGCCACTACCCCTCTTAATAACAAAGAAAAGACTCAGGTTATAGTCAGCATGAATCACAACATCAGAAACAATAGCATAACCACAGATGAAACTCAAGGCAATATTACTCTTACAGTCGACCATCGAAAGAATGGTAATCACAATTAAATAATCAAACAAAGTATGAATCGTACGAATATTGGCGTCAATCTGACAGCTTTGAACAATATGAACTTTAGCAATCGAATTGCGTTACTGAATAATCCAGTAAATAAGAATAATCGCTGATTATATATTTACTTTAATATATTATACTTCAAATATTATTGCAAAGGGCGTTCATATTAATATATGAATGAAAGGTTTTGTTTAGATCGTCAGAATCAAAAAGCGATGGTAAGGGAAATATTTTAATTTAATGTTGAGAATTGACAGATAGTGAGTATTAATTTATTTTTGCATGCAAATCACTCAATATTCATCAGAATCAGAGTTGCCTTTCTTTGAGGCTGACTTCTCGACAATACACATTGCAATATCTGGCTTATATGTATACTCATTGACTTTGGAAACAGAGACCCAATCTGCCTTTAATTCCAGATTCTTCGTCTTACCTGTGAACTTATTCTTGAGCTTGATGGGTACACTTATGGCAGTCTTAGCGATCTTCGCAGCTTAAGTTCTGCGATAAATTCCATAAAAATGCAATATCCATCCTTCAATGTATGTATTTGTTTGTCCTCCTGATCCAATTCTCTATTCTTCTGTTGTCATAATTGTGTTCCACCAGTTCACGTCAGGCTTGTTGTCGAATGTCTCCAAAAACTTATCAAGAATCACATCCATATGTTTTACATACTTGCTCAGCTCCCCATCGACATCATAGCGCTCCAGATAGTTTAGCTTCTCACGCACCTTGACCCAATCTTCTCTTGTGCCATCAAAGTAAACATTATTGATTCCACACATGCATATGCTCCGGGTATATTTGAAGTACTTTTTGAAAGCTCCCATGATAACCGAAGTGGAGATAAGTTCATAAGTCTTGGTTGTGGTTGAGAAATCGCATTTCAAAGCTGCAACAACTCCTTCAACAGTGTTCTTTTCGATTTGCTTAATGATTTATCCGAAAAAGAAGTCCCACTCTTTCTCCATTTTCAATGATTCCTCCAAACTGTTGGCATACTCGGTTATGGTCAATTATTTTTGGCCACTATGCTTTACAAACTGTTCGCGCAGCTTTATTGCGTTTTCATCGACATAGTGCGCAAGATGAATGGAAATCATCAGCCAAATATCATCAGGCACCAACAGAATGTCACCATGCCGATTGTAAGGCTGTAAGAAGGCGTTAAAGAAATTATTCCTGTCGCTCAATATTCTTTCCTTGTTTCCTGTGTCCTTGTAGCAATAGATATCCTCCTATTTCCTAATCTCTTTGGTCAGAATGGGAACAAGCTTAATATCAGGAATTTATTCCGCTGATCTTTGTGACTTCCTTTCCAGATCCTGTATCTTAATGACTGTGTATTTCTTTTCCGATTCCATTCGCAGACAAATAGTAAATGAATAAAAGATATGTATGTGTATCAAAATTAATATACTCCCTAACTGAATAAATCTGATCAAAATTCAATAGAATATATGCTAACACTCTTTGATATTGATTTCAATGCCCGTTGAATGCCGAGCGAATATCTGTGTGCAGATAGCACATCACTTATTGATTTGCTTCTTTTCATTTTGAAGCATTAAACTTGAACGTTGATGCAGTCGGTTCCTAAATTTCAGTCATTTTTATGTAACTCGAGTCGCTATTTTCTTAAACTGAATATTAATCACCGTCCATTGACTTTTAGATGTCAGCGAAGTATTCTGCCATGACAATTTTATTATAAATCAGAGTGCCAACTATAATGATTGTGAACCCAAGCAATTGGATTGCAATTACTGTGAAATTTAGCGATTACAGACGATACTGCTCACTATTGCTTATGATTGTTATTGCGACTCCTGATACCCATAAAAAAGCGGTTCGCGTCACATTCAGAATTGAACGGGTTAACCCTCCAAATATTTTGGTGATAGTTACTCCTCCCGCATTATAGAAGGCCATCGAAAAAATTGCAACCAATGCATAAGCCAAAATTTGAGGGTTTTCTCGAAGCTCCCGGAAATAAACTGAAGGCAGCTACATAAATCCCTGATTGTTTTCATTGTAAACACATGCGCTAACTTTGAAAGAGCATGGAATAAAAGACAATGATAATATAATGCAAGCGATGTAGACGACTCCGATGACTCCTTCAAAGCCGACCATTTCTAGTGGGTCAATATTATAACTCTTGAACAGCTTCTGTTCATAAGCATAGAGATAGCCGTTGAATATCAACGATATCAGCAGAAGAGCGTATCCGATGAACTATGAGCCCTATAATATATGCCAAAATTACAGAATTGCTCTCTACTTTATTTTATGTTTTCGATGCATTCACGAGCCCCGCTGCTCCCACTATCGCCAATCCGATTATTGCTAGGAAGCATCCCACTTTATGCCTCTTCCGAATGACCATTTTGAAGAGTATCTTCGAGAAGATTGCAGTTGTCACAATTGACGAGCCTTTGAATATCATGTACACTGAGGCAGAGGTAAAGAATAACCCCAAACACTGTAGCAAAGTCGACATAGAATCCGATATCGCTGGCACTATAAATATCTTCCAATTATGATCCCTCTTGAGATACTGCGTCCGAACTGCTAATTTGGTTTTAGCGTTGTAAAAGTAAGCAAAAAGGCACAAAGATTACCCAATGAACATCGTCAATGCTTGGATATAAGGATGAAAGAATCGCTTGCTTTCATGCTGGCCTTCAGTGACGTACTGAGAACTTTGGAGTTTAAATGCTATGCTGTTTATTTCTCAGGTACCTAAAGTGTTGATGACACCCATTATCAAAAATATAAGGATTAGGAGTTTGTGGCTTGAGATATTGTCTTCAGCGTCTTTCATGAGTCCCAACCAATGGTTATTATTAGCTTTCAGATTTCATCTAGATAAGCTCAAAAAGTCAATTTATTTAATTGTATTTATATCTCATTTTCGCTGTATTAAAACCGAAGATTCAATGCTTTTCAGAGACTGTATGAGATTAAATTTAATTAAACATTTTCAATGCAGCCATTTCTTTGAATTACCGTCAAGAAAGAGCAAATGCACAAACAATAAGTGACACACTTATTATAAAAATCCCTATCCATTTATATGCCATAACAATAAAATGTAATTGATATATATAAGTAAAATTTGATTGTTGAGATGATGAACGCTGACTTTATAAAGTATGAGAGGTTGAAAGGTGAACTCATGCAGTTGACTCAGTTCTGCGCGAGCCAGTATTTTATAGTCGAAAAATGCAAGGGTATCCCTGGAACATGCAACAAAACGCATGTTGACCCATACAACTATCCCTGCATTCACTATTTCACAGGAAATTGCAAATATGGCTTCAATTGCCATTTTTCGCATAATCTTCGGAGGCAAATTCCGAAGCCTGAGCCCACCAAAGAAACTTGCAAAAAACTTTATTTCGATAATTACTGCCCCAGTGGCGGGAAATGTAAATTCTCCCATGACCTAAAGGAGTATCCATGCATGTTCAATACCTTGAGCAAATGCAAATTCTCAAACTAAGACTGTAGATACTCCCATGAAAAGCTACTCGATGCTCCAGTTGTTTGCTTTTTCGACTTAATGAAAGGATGCAACAAAAACCCATAGGAGTGCCCGAATACCCATGTAACCTAGAATGTTGCAAAGTACATTGCTTACGACGGACCTCTCTGATATTTATAAATCTGAGCAAATATAACCGATATATTTCCAAATTCTAAGATTTATGAGACTGTTTGCACATAGTCATGAAAAATACAACCGATATAATTATCAGCTCTCTTCAATATTTCCGAGAATGATTTCATGGATATTATGAGGTTCTGCGCCAAGATTCACTCCCTTAGGAAATCATGTGGACAGGAGACAACTGAAATAAGATAAGCTTTTATTAATTTTATTTATTACTGACATGGAAATTGATTCAAAACAGAATATCCCGGTTTCGTATGAAAATTCACCCCAGCATGATTCTGAACATTACCTAGTTATGCATGGGAAAACATTGAAGTGTGTCTGCGAATTATGCACTTGTGGTACATGCGAAGATATGTAGGAAAACATCATTGCCCACTGCCAAGAATTAAGGGCAATTTTTCAACATCTTATGCAGATCACTATAAAAACATCCAAATGCAGGAATCACCGCAGCCAAGGGCTTAATATAAGTATGAGCAAAGGCATTACAATCCTGAGGCCTTGAAAACCAACTACCAAGACACTTACATCAAGCCGAAGATCAATAACTTGATGGATTCTCCCTCTAGATTATAGAATGCGGGCGTAAAAATGTGATAATGATAGAGTCGAATAGTCTATCAAGTGCCATTTGTGGGCAGCAGCTCCTACAAAGATCAGTACAAGCCCTTCGCAATACTGCCAGCCTCGAACCCTGAGGAGAGCGATTTCGATAGAAAAGGCCCAGTGCAAACATTTAGGCCAGCCCAAGTTAAATTCTAAGGAATTTCAACATATAAATCTCAGTTTATCGAACCACCCCGCGTTTAAAATCGTCCTATTCCTCAAGACACATACCAAAAAATGCAAGTTCCATTCTATGGTTCATCTAGCTATAAAAACGACTTTCCAGGCTATAAAGTCCAGCCAGTTAAAGCAGAGTATGAAGAATTAGGCCTAAGCAGAGTCAACATCCCAACAGTCAAGTTCGAAGGCACAACTTCCTACAAAGATCAATACAAAGGATACAGTCTTAGATATCCTGAAAATGAACTTGCCAAATCTCATCATTGCCTTGTTGATCGACTCGCAGTTCCACCTGTCAACCAAGTCAGTGATCGTACACATATTTACTACGATCCTGAAACTAATAAATTTGTATGATCTTTAAACAAAATTGCTCGATAATTAAGACAATCTCAATTAATACATAAAAGCGTCATTTTTCGAGTCTCTTTAAAGTATATATAAAATATTAACCGATGTAAGCAATTAGTATATACCTAAACCATAGATGAGCCTCTTAGTTCTTTTACGCAAGACCATTCAGTCACACTCTCAGCTCTCCGCTGATAATTAGCATTCCAAAAAATCCTCAGAAACAGAGTTAGATCATTTATCTGATTGCTTCCTCAAAATTATTCGTCGCAGATAGCTAAAAACTTCAAACTAAATCAACAAAGCCAAAAAGGCATTTGAATCTCGTTTGGTAAGCGAATGCAAAAACATTTAATAAATCAGCGATGAGATCATAAATGAAATTAAGAAATCAGTATTCAAGAAGATCGATGTAATTGTTTATTAATTTAGGAAAAACTGGCAATCAAAGAAAGTAAGAGACGAGTCATAAAAAACAAAAAAAGGGAAATCTATTCAAGTGAGGAGGATGAAGGCTACTCTGAAGATGTGAAAGAGGAAGAATAGGAAACATCAGAAGTCTCTCATTATTCCAAGACTAAGCCCATCCACAAATAAAGTAGGGAGACATAGAGAAAGATAAGAAGGAAAAGGAAGTATGAAACTTATGACCAATAGTTTAAGCAATAGGTCTGCATTTATGTATTCGATTTAGTTATCTTAGGCGGAAACAAATGGAACGAATGAGGCATCAGATCATTTTGGCATTTCGATTCGGAAGGTTATGAACTGGCTCGAAGCGCATCAGCATAATTTGTTGGGCAGAGGTCGAAAGGCATTTGATCCAGTCATGTAATTTAACCTATCAATTTGGATTCTCAGAAAAATTTGGGATCAAATTCCTCTCACTCAAAAGATAATCAGACAAAAGGCCTCCACTTTGAAGACTTTGTCAAAACCCTTTAACGGAAGTAAAGGATGGCTGTAGAAATTCTTTTTGAGACACGTCGAACTAAAAAGTTGTTTCGATACCAGGAACAAATAGGAGCTCAAGCCCGAGTGTGCTCGCTACCATAGGTGTGCCTTTGCTCGATTAAACAAAGATTCAGAGGATTTATTGAAAAATGGAGAAGAAATTGCATCGATTGTCAGAGGAAACCTTTCTCAAATAATATATTTTAAAGAGGACCACCCTTTGTTGAAGTTTAAAGCTGATAAGCAGCTTGATCGACAAGCCATTGACAGTCGGCCATTCTACGACTACTAAGCAATAAAAGACATGCAAGTGAAGAAGATGGAAGAAGATGATGATTTGGAAGGTGACTCCTATGATGGCAATGAAGCAGATGGCACTCCAACCAACACCTTCGAGGCAGAGAGACAAGTGAAATCTGAATAGCTAGAATCCTAGCTGCATAAATCTTAAAGTTCCTAGTAACAGGATTCGTATGAGTAGTCGGATTACTCGGAGTAGATCTTTTCGAAAAAAGAGGAGTAAGAAGGCTAATAGAAGGAAACTCCCATTTCCGCTATTCAAAAAAAACAGGAATAATCGGTAAAGTATGAGCTATACGATTAGTCTAGCGAATAAGAGTAAATCAAAATGAACACCAAAGTAAAAAGATAAGGCACTCTTATGTGCAAACAAAAGTAGTAAGAACTATAATGATTTATTTTGCCATTTATCCTTTTCGGAAGCATTAGGAGTTTGAATATCAGGAAATATTCAGTAATTATGTATGTATATAATGCATAAATAGGATAAATAGGATAAATAGGATAAATAGGATAAAATCGGATAAAATTAGATCAGAGGTCCTCGATTTAGGGTTGGGGTTGGGGTTGGGGTTGGGGTTGGGGTTGGGGTTGGGGTTGGGGTTGGGGTTGA